>NW_013671636.1:0-5511 GCF_000517525.1 Limulus polyphemus
TAATTGAACTGCAGTCACAGGGTATTGTTGAAGTTAACGTACGTTCGTTATAGTGTTGTTTTAGCGCGAGTATTGAGATTAGCTGTATCGCAGAGTTATATTCGGAAAGATAAACCAGTTTTATTAAGTAAAGACTTGTGTCGTTAAAGTTTCGTTGGAACGAAGTTACGAAAAAAATCAATTAGCAAACGGAGACGTAACAATATATATATATATATATGTATATAATGAGAGAGAGACCTCATTAGGTTTGAAGAGGCGTGGCATTAGGTTAGGAATTACTTGGCGTACAGTATAGCGTGACGTTAATATTTTTACAAAATAGTATCAAATTAAATCGGATGTTTGTAGAACGTAATTTTAATATGTCAAATTAATTCTAGCACAATGAGACAAGGAAGAAAAAGCACGAAACTAATATTAAATGTATAGCTAAACATCTACTATGGATGATATTATCTATTTTGAGAGAATAGCAAACCGTTTACTAAAGAGGGCGTTACTGAAAACAAGGAAGTATAATTTTTTTTTATATTTTTTTAGCAAAACGTTAAAATGGCTGAATGCTGTTTGTCTCGTTGTGCCAAGAAACGACGTTTTTTTCGAAAAGAACTTCAAAGCTGGAGCAAAAATGTTCTATTTCTCGTAGGTGGGTATTAAGTAGTGTCATTCAGTATCTTAATTAATTAATTTATTCTTCTGGATGACTTGCCTGTTTCGTATTTAGAAAACTGTAGTAATTGGAATTTAATGGAAAAAAGTAGGGCCAAAAAATAAAATAAGGCTGAACCTGTGATCAAAATGAAATTTACAAATGGAGATCGGTTGGGTGAAATTTGATTTAGGTTGAAGATAGAATCTGTAATAGTGAACCAAATATTTTGGGTTGGTATATAATTATAGTTTGTTTTCAATTCTACGATTTATGAAATTGTGTAGAAAAAAAAGATATGTAGACAGATTATTAGTTTCCGTATTTTTTACAACAGATAATCTTAAGCCTTTTAAAAAAAACGTTTTTTATTTTAAGTTTTTTTGAGGATGTAACTGGATCAATGGATGGTATTGATTACAATATGTATCCAAAATAATTTTCTGATTAATATATCATTAAATGTCATACTAGCAAAATTGTTCTATACACATTTTTAATAATTTTATATATTGTGTTTATGTATGTATTATACATATGTATAAAGGCTATTGACAGTGTAGTGTAAGATATGAATAGTTGTTCACAACTCTCGGTATGTGGAATACCAGAGCTTGAATCCCATTTTTAGATAACTTGTTTTATGTATAATATTTTTTGTAAATTGGATTTTGTTTTGTTTTTAAATATAAAATACACAGGACTAAAATTATATTGGTAGCTCAGTAGACAGAATACAGGAAATTGTACTTGTGGAATTCCAATCTGATAAGATTTGACTGACAAAGTTTCTTGGCATCCCATACCTGAAGTTATGGATAAAAAGGCATTCAAATACTGTAGTCATGATAGGTATCCTATGGTGGGGTTGTTTGCTTGGATATTGAATTGTGTGAACTTTGTAAGGCATCAGTACTGGAGCATTAGTTAATGTAGTCTAACAGAATGCATGGCTGACCTTTAACATATGGATGTATTCCTCTATCCTCAGGTCTAATAAATTGTTTAAAATTTATCATTGTACAGTTCTGATGCTTGTGTGTGAGAATGTGTCATGATAACAGCAGGTTGTCTTATGTCTCAAAGATTATAATGGATGATTGCTAAATTATTCCTTTGGAATAAAATCCAGTAGTTGTGACTAAAAAGACTGTGTGAATGAATATTTGTTCAAAAATGTGATTTACACTTGTAATGAGAATAATCAGAGGCTTCTAATTCTGAGTTCATTATTAGCTTAGAGATGTGTGTTTAAATTCCAAAAATTGTTTAAACAATGTTGTTTTGAGATACATAATATGTAAAAATGATCAATTAATCAAAATTAATGTTTCTGATTATTAATTTTTTTCAATTATCCAAGTAATAAAAATATTGTCGTTGTGGTTTCTCATTATTATTTTTGACTAATTCATGGTTGTTAAACTTAGCCAATTAGTGTCACGACTCATGAAAATAGTAAATTAATTGAAATTAGTGGTTTGATTATTACTGTTTGTCATTATTTCAAACCTTGCGAGAATGATTCATTAGTTTAATGTAATCAATTAATGAGCCTAATGATTCCATTAATCTTTTAGATCTAATCAGAAGTTTTGTGAATGGTATTTGTATTTCAAAGAGTTTTTGTATTGTGAAGAACATAAATAAGGTTAATGATGTGGCACAAAAGGAACTGTTAATTTTAGTGAGAGGTATATAAAAAATGCCAAGAAAGGAAATAGATTTAGTGGATTATTTATAATACTTTAGATCGTTCTGCTTATTGTATGATTAGCAGAAAACTAACACATACTGCTATTTTCTTGCAGAAATTATTATGGAAATAAGGATGTTTTTCTTACTTTATATAAGCTTACAATAAAAGTTACAAAGTGATTCTAGAGTTTCTGTTAGAATTTTTCTCTGAAATGTAAGGTTAATCAAATTTAATATTAGAAATGGTGAGGTGATTGTTGATATTTCTTGTTTTTTATTTTATGGACTGTAGCTAGAAATGGTTAGAGGTTATTTGTACAGGCTTTTCCCAATGGCATGTATAGTTGGTTTGTTATTATACAAAATAACATCTTTGAAATTGTTGGTTTCTTTATGGATTTTGAGTCCATTTTACTTCACCATATGGTAACCCAAATTAATTTAGGCATGTGAATAATGTTATGATATTTTGTTGAATTCAGTATTATACAGCAGATCAACTGTTTAATTACTGTTTATATATATGTGTTGGTCCACTGTATAATATCGAATAAGGAATTTGAAAAAATGTCATAACATTATTTACATATATAAAGTAATTTAGGTTATTATATGGTGAAGTAAAATGAATTCAAAACCCCCATAGATATTATATACACTTTACCATTATAAGAGACCTAATGGTATTTCTTTGGTTTGATGACCCAAACTGTACTGATGAGCTTTCAATAGGCAAAACTGCAGTCCACAGCAGAGGCCATGACCAATCAAGGAATGCATTAGGCCTCTACATCACAGATTTTCTTTTCAATTTCACCTCTGGTGAAAAAGAAAAGAAACATTAAATATATATATATATACAATCATTAAATGGTTGGTTTCTCTATTGATTTGTCTAATGAGATGGTGTGTGTGTGTGTGCAGACAACTTGGGTTATTTTGAAGGTTGGTAATTTAAGTTTATAGACAGAAACAAGTTTACATTTTTGTGCGTGCGTGCGTGTGTGTGTGAGAGAGAGAAATTGTGAAGTTTATGGTATAGATAACCATTTTATGCTGAGTAGCCTTCTATAATCCATGAAATAATACATTAAAAGAGTTCAGAAAATTACAGCTTTTAAGAAAATGAAAAATTCCACAATAACTAATTCAGTGGTCACAGCTTCAAAATTCAACCTCGTTATATTGTTGTAAGGTATTCCCAATTTCAGTAAGTTACCTTCCATGTAAGAATAGTATATGTAGATAACAGGAATAATAGCAGAAAATGTGTCACAGAGTTGATCTGAATTTCTGACTGACTGAGTTAATGAAAGGGACTAAACACAATGTAAAATAAGGTGCAAAGTAATACTTATTAAACAACACAAATAAAAGAGAGTGCACAGATGAGTGGGAGAAGTTGGTCAGACAGAGCTGCCCCTCCACCATGAGAAACAGCTAGCATCATATGGTAAAGAGGGAATTTCCACAAGAAGAATTATGCTACTCAAACCACAATGGGAAATTGTTTTCTATGGTGTCCCATTGTTCTACCACCTGGGAGCAGGGACCTAATATTCATCTGAATGTAGAGGTCACTGGAAGTCTCGGCCTGTTGTTGGCTAAGATGGAGCAAGGAGTATGCTGCTACCAATGTCACAGGCTACCGTGAGCAAGTGAAGCAGATGTTTTCTGCAACATTATGTAGTATAACCAAGAAAGACCTGGACTCAAGGATAGACAGTACAACACCTGATGTCAAGTTTGGACAGATCATCAGTTGAGCATTTGAGATAAGAGCAACTTGGTGATTGAACCACAGGTGTGGCTGGCTAAGTTGCACATGATGGAGAATTGAACTATCCATTGTGCTCATTTCAAGACTCAAAAGAGAGACACAAGGAGATCTTGTAGGACTTATATTGCCTATACAGGAAGGCATATCCCACTGTAGAGTCAGCAGATCACAAGGTT
Source organism: Limulus polyphemus (assembly GCF_000517525.1). Lineage (NCBI taxonomy): Eukaryota > Metazoa > Arthropoda > Merostomata > Xiphosura > Limulidae > Limulus > Limulus polyphemus. The sequence continues at coordinate 4,307 of NW_013671636.1, forward strand.
GTCATCATAGGTAAATTTATTGAAGGTTTGCCAAGCCATATTATGCAGAATCATTTGGGTGTGAAAGATATTCCACCATAATGGGGGCAGTATTTATGGCAACCAGATTTAAGGTGATAACATTGAGCAGGCCACGAAGGGAGGAATAGCCTGCAGTGATTGCTGCAATGTCTTTACCTTAGTCAGACCACAATCCAGAAATGTATGCATTTCAAAAGATATATTCCTTCAGTGGGCAGTTTCCCAGGGCCTCATGATGGTTGTGCCACAACAAATGTCACTGATGACTTTCATCAGTGGCACTTTGAATGTGAGGATCAGAGCATTTGCTGTGGTTGTAGGTTACTACTGAGTGAACTACCCATATCTTGTTCAACAAGACAAGAAAACCTAATTCCTCCTAACAGAAGTAGGAGGGTCTCAACCTTACAGGTAACTATGGCTGTTGTTATTTTATGCTAAAAAAATATGTAGCCTAGGTGAGGTTTGAACTTCTATGTGAGGATGCAGTATTCAACTTATTTTGAAAGATTTGTTGATTAATCCAGCTTGTTCATGGCTGGACAAGGCTTTGTAGTATGTGATGATAAAGCTTACATGTGCACGCAGTTGCATTCCTGGTTGATATAGGAGCCACCAGTACACATACTAACTTTACAGTGTATCGGGCACCATCTCTTTCACTTTAGTCATCTGATACAAAATTTGTTCTGGTGAATTGTGATTGACAAGATGTGTGAAGGGAAAGGTACAACTCTGACTATCTGTAGGTCATATCACTTGCAGGAAAAAGGTGGTTGATTCTGGTATTGGGATCTTGCGGCTGAACTTATAGAAACCATGAGTTTGAACTGTACAAAAGATGAACTGCTTTTCATGGACAAACCATTATTTTCAGGTCAAGAATAGTGAACTGCATAACTATGTTGAGGAGGGAGTAAAGGTATTCCCAAATGTACAAGCGATCTTATGTAAGGCCATAAGCACTTTCTATATGTAATGTTGATTCTTATGTATATGCCAATATACTTCTGTTATGACAGTGGAAGTCACGCGACGCTGGGAGCATGCGTACTGGAGTTTTTAGAAGGATCGTGACTTAGCGGGCAACCTCACGATTGTTCAAGCGTTTGCTACGCGCCTTCTTTCTTAGTGTATCAGCCAGAGATGGGTTGAAGAGAAATAATTGAGATAATCGAGTCAAG
>NW_013671636.1:5883-26456 GCF_000517525.1 Limulus polyphemus
TCACTGAAGTTTCTCGGAAAGAATTATCAAACAAGCAGATCCGTAACACTTCCAAAACATACTTACCTCCCCTCACACTATAGGTATTACTTGACTGCTAGGGTTTTTTCCATCTAAGCATTGGTCTGATTTTTTCTTGCTTGCTCCAGTCTTTATACCCCACTTAACCCATTCCATACAGGTCATGGGTAAAAAGCCATGTCATCATATTTGATGACTAGCATTAAATAATTTATTGAAGTACTATTTCATGAATTTATGTCACTAAGTTTGGTATCAAACTACAGATTATAACTGTAACTTCTGTATTGTTAGCCAGGCACATGTGAAAGTTCAGTATAATAAATATATATAAATGTATAATGTTATGAGATTTAAGCTATTTAGTCTAAACAGTTTGTTTTCATGTTATAATTTGTAGTCATTTTAGATCAAAGGAGTAATTTATATTTATTTCCTAATTTTTTTAACATGGTTATGAGATCTGTCAAATCAGCCAAACCAGTACAGAGATTCCTTACTGAAAATAACAGATTAAATATAAAGTATTTTTCTTAAGAAACATTTTATAACCATCTGGGCATTATAAAAATTTCACATGTGAAATTTCAAAATTTTCTGATCCACAAAAGTATTTTTAATCTTAAAATGAAAATTACTTCGCATGTTGGATGGGCAACATGCAAAAAGAAAAATATATTTCTTTACAAACCTTAAGATCTAATAAAAAAAATTAAATTTTGCATATGAAAGCATTGTAATGTTTACTGATAATGTACCAGATTTTGTTACATATGCTTACTAATTTAAAAGTTATAGCATAAAACTATAACAAGCACAAAATGGTTACGAGATCGGTCACAGGGACCGAGCCCGTGCTGAAAGAGTTAATTGTCCTTGGCGATATTTGTCTCATGATACTCTCCACCTACGTCAATGCACCTTCTGTCCTGGTACTGTATATAAGCATCTCATTCAGATGATAATATCACTTTTACTTGAAAAAGCATTCACGAATGGGTTTCTCTGTACTACGACTGTTGGAGATGCTTTGAGTGTTCTTTGTGTTACCTAGCTGATTCTCATTTTAAAAAAATTTTGTTTGGCAAATCGACATACAGCATGAATTCCCGGATTACTGTTTCCAGTATGAAGATAAATTAAATCTCTCTATCCCACCTCTGATTTCTAGCGTTACTCAACAACAGTTGGGGGGGGGGGGGTCACTCTCAATTGAGACTGTCTGTGACCTTATTTGTTTTGGAACAGCCTCCTCTGGTCCCTTTTCTTCAGTTGGTCAGTCGAGTGTGTGATGTTATGGGTTTTTGGAGTCTGCACCTTCCTTGATGGTGGAAAGGTCTGAGGCAAGTACTTCGTTCTCCCTCTTTTCCTCCACATTTGTTGGAAGAAAATGCTTTAGCCTACCAGCACCAGGTGGATGCGTATTTAGACTCTCAACGAATAGACCCACTCTTAGAATAGTTCACAATTCTCTAGGATTTGTCTGACCCTAACTACAGTTCTGAGATATTAATCCTCCCATCAACTTTTGTTGGAAGCCTTTCAGCGATTGCCACACCAATTTGATGACAAGTAGGGACCATTGTTGGCATCTACCTTCGTCAATTGTCAGCTTCTGCACTTTCCCTAGTATCTTGGCTGGTATGTTGGGTAGAAATGGATTGTTGGAGGGCGCTAGTCTGTTGGCTGTTACTGTCCATTAGCTACTTGAGGGCCTCCTTATCTGACCCTTGATTTTTCGGGCATTCTAGAGTCTTTGTTCTGCCCTTATTCAGGTGTCCTGACCCCCAACATCAGCCCCTTCATTCATTGGTTTCCAGAATAGATTTTGCCCATATCCACAAACTTTCTCTGTGCAGTTGGAACACCATCAGCGAAGGTGGTGACTACCATTTGCCTTTGGGGTTTGTGGGGGCTCGGCCCCTAAGAATTTATGGACATTTGGAAAACCTTCACAACAGATCCATGAGTACTACTGGCCCTTGCATCAGGATTAGTCATTCAGTTCACATCACCACCACCACCATTATCCCCCCCCAACCTGTAGTGTTTCTGCCTCACTCGGATTTCGAAAATTTGTTCCAAGGCTATTAGAGATTTGTTGGTCAAGGGGGCAGTGGAGAGGGTTGTCCCAGTTCTTCCAGGGTTTTATTTCCATCTGTTTGTTTTGCTCAAGAAGACGGGAGATTGGCATTTAGTTATCGATCTCAATCAATTCCTAGGCCGTCCAAGATTCACGATGGAGGCATATTTTGCCAGAAATGTGGATTACAAAGCTCAATGTCACTGATGCTATCTATGTGTTCCCATAGCGGAGTCTTCCTGCATTTTCTGCACAAGGGTCAGGTGCTTTGGATTCAGACTAGCATCGGCACCATATGTGTTCTGCCACATCGTATATGCTTGTTTTTTTGTCACCTCCATTCCCTACGCCTGTGCACACACACACCATTATATGGAGGTCTGTTACTGCTGACACCATCTCATCAGTTGGCAGAACGTCACACCCAGATTCTACTTTCAGAAGCAACCAAGGCAAGTTTTATTATCAGAGCTGAGAAATCTATTGTCACTCCAACACAATATATTGTCCATCTATGTGTCTTTTTCAACATGTATCCGAATTGGGCTCAGCCGACTCCCATCCGGCTCCACACTATGGAATAAGCAGTCTGACTCTTATACACACCACCTTCTCCCATGGCGCAGATGGTTCTTTCACATCTCATCATATTTATCACATTTCTATGTCCTTAGCAGCCTGGTTGAATTGCCCACTGGAGGACATTATTCAGGCTGGTATGTGGACCTCTTCTAATTCTTTTATCTCACATTATTTGATTGATCTGATAGTATCTTTCTCTGAGGAATTTTGAGTACCCCTGTAGCTATCTTAACCACATCTGTTAAATTATAAAGAGGGTGAGTATCTTCATTACTAATATTGTCTCATCTTTGCTTTCCAGGGTCCCTTCCCTCTTTTTCACAGGATCCCTCTTCTGTGTCGAGTGTTGCTCAGGTAAGTGTGCTTCTCTCAAACCAGATGTGCACTGGCAACCATTAACATAATATACATTATCTAGGTTGCAACAGGTTCTGTAGAAATGCGGTGTTCTGTAAGAAAACCTAGAGGTAGCCTAGGTGGAATTATTGTACTATGCTGGACCTCAACTTATGTTGCTGTCATGAGTAAAGCATAAAGGGATCCTGCCCATCCATGCCGATCATTGGATTGAATAAATTAGGATCAGTTTCTTTTTAAAAATTTAGGGTACTTGGTTTACTTATTGAACTTTTTCCAGAGCACTGTTCCTCAGGTCTCCCCAGTGTACATTACCCCCCAGTTTTACTAGTAGACTAGTGAGTCCTTATCACACCCAGTTACCAGTCACTGGGTTGGTGGACAGAGGTTTTTCCTCCAAAGTGTTAGAGTGATTTTCTCCATGAGTGGAGAAAAGGGCAAAGTTGGGGGGTGCTCCTATTTGGGTCAATGAATGTTTTTTCCTTGATATCAACAGGAGAAGCAACAGCCTACGTGAGAGCCTACTCATAATACCATCAGATTTGATGCTTGGATATCAGGTTAGATTGAGTGTGTCCCTTCTTTTTGATCAATATTTGTTCAGTACATTGTTCATGGAAGAAGGTCTATTGTCTCCTCATAATTCTGGATACAAAGTGGTTCCATCCTGGGTCCTTTGTTAAACACAGCTTGTTCCATATCCTCCCCATAATTTGAGGGACAAGTGGACTTTACCCTTGCCCACACGGTTGGAGAGTGTTCATAATTCCAGACCAGATTAGTTCTGCTTTCTCAGGTTGAGTATGGCATACAGGATCCCATCCATACCTGCTCTGGGTATAGTACGGTTCCTCCACAATGGTGCTAAACTTCTATTATCATGCCCATGATCTATACAGATGCATTCTGTATGGATAATGCCCTCATTGACCCCTCCACCTTCTCAGTGTGTGATTCTAACTGTAATGTAAGAGGAGGTAAGTATGTTTTGGAAGTTAACATTTTCTTAAATCAAAAATGTATTTCCACTCACACTCTCCTGCCCTTCCTCCCCACTAAAAGCTGGTATTAAAGACTGCAGATTGGATCAGTCTCGATAAAGTGGTAACATTATCTGAATCAAGTGCTTATATAGAGTACCAGTATAGAGGGTGCATTGACATAGGTGGATATTGCCTAGGGCAATTAAGTGGTAAATAAAAGACTGGAGCAAGTGAGAAAAACTCAGACCAATGCTTAGATGGGCAATGGAAACCCTAGCAGTCGAGTAATAGCTGTAGTGTGAACGGAGGGAAGTATTATTAGAAATACATTTTCGATTTAGTAAAATCTTAACATGTATGAATATGTGTATTCATGTGAATAAAAGAATTGATGATTTGATCTGGAAGATACAATGCACCTAATATTTTCATTAATATTAATGAAAGAATATATTCAGTTTCGACGCTGATGTATTCAGTTGGTAGTGGAATTCTCTTTCAAGAGGTAAAAGTAATAGGTGAAATCACACTACATTTGTGGGAAATATGATTTTACCCAAAATTCCTATAGATTTTAGCCATATCTACTTCTCACACTGGGAAAGTTCTCTCTGTCATGTATCTATGAACATTTATTTCTTTGATTCATATTGTTTAATAAAGATTACTTTGCACTTTGTTTCACAATATGTTTGATCTCTGTCTTCAACTTAGAGTTAGAAATTCAGTTTAACACTATGATAAATTTATTTACCATCCCTCATATGATCTGTGATCACTGATCATTGCATGTGAGAATACCACATTAGTACAATTTGAAGTCCATGAGCAAATATTCCATAAGATTCAAGAAGTTTCAATCACTTAAATTTAAGGTCTCAAAAATCTAATGGTGTGCTATACTGAGCAGAGGCAAGAAAAACAGACCTGTCTAGTTCTGTACGAAATACAGTGGTTAGTTACAAACTGTATACCAGTTAGTGATGTATTTTCACATCATAGTGAACAAGTGTAGTCAAATTGTTTCTTCCCAGTACATGGAATATTTGCTTTACTGTGATGTTGATAGACTGTTGGAAATTGTTTCCTTGTTTTTCTATAGCTATTACTTGACCACCAGGGTTTTGACTTTGCCCATCTAAGCATTGGTCTGATTTACTGCTCAACTACATAACGGGATAGCTATGCCTTGTCCCCCATGTTTGTCTGGACAGCATTCTTTGGCTTACCACTGCCAGTAAGATGTATATTTAGATTCCCAAAGATTTGATCCTCTTTTGTGGGTTTCCAGACTAAACAGGTCACAATTTTCTCAGATTTGTTTGACCCTCACTACTGTTCTGAGATATATATCTTCCCACAAAATTTTGTTGGAAATCTATCAGCATTCTCCTCATCAAATTGAGGACAAATTAGGTCCTTTGCTGACTTCTATCTTGGTAAGATTGTCTGCTTCTGCTCTTTCTTTGGTTTCCTGGCTTGTGTATTGATGGTATTTATTGGGTAGAGATGTCTTGTTGGAAGAAGTTAGTTATATGAGGTTCCTTTTCTTTGTCCTTTGATGTTCATGGGCATCCCAGAGGCATTGGACTTACACATTGATGTCGCATGTTTGCATTCTTCCTTGTCGTCCTTGAACTCGAGACTTTCTTTGGTTTCCGCTGGAAGTCATGGTGAAACTGCTTGTCATGTGTTCCCCCTCTTGGCTTCTGCTCTTTAATCTGTTGGTACTCAGAATAGATTCTGTCCTTATCTTAGAGGCTCCTCTGTTTGGGCAGACTATTGCTAATGGTGTCCATGACTACCCTATGCAGGTGGGGTCAGTGGGAGCAAGGTAACATTTTCCGGACATCTGGAATTCCTTCACCACAGATCCATGGGTACTTCAAGTTCTGGCATTGGGGTTGGTCATTCAGTTCACTTCTCTGCCTTCATTATTCTCTCAACCAGTAGTATTTCCACCTCCAACAGAACCCCGGAGTGTGGATCTTCGTTCCAAGGCTATCAGAGAGTTATTTGTCAAAGGGGTGGTAAATAGAGTCGATCCCGTTCTTCTGGGATTTTATTCCTGTTTATTTGTTGTGCCCAAGAAAATTGGAGATTGGTGGCCGATCATCAATCTTTCTTGTCTCAACCAATTCTTAAATCCTCCCAGGTTCACAATGGAGTCCTTTCTTAAACTACATTGGCATTTTTCACTAGGTATGTGAATGACGAAGTTTGAATTTGCTGATACATATCTCCTCATTCCTATAGGGAAGTCATCCTGCTGCTATCTGTGTTTCATGCACAAGGGTCGGGTTCTGCAGTTCAGGGCTCTGCCCTTTGGCCAAGAATTCTCGCCTTACAACTCTTTTACAGTATCCTTCTTCTCTACACCTCCTCTCAGAGGCTCTCCATGGAAATCCTGAGGGGTTTTCTGGGGATATCCTTTCCCTTCTTTCCTCCACACTAGCTCGTTTGTCATCTTCAGCTCAGACTTTGCATATGTGGTTTCTCTGTTGTTGGGATCTTTAAGGTCGGGATGCAGATTTGGCTTCATGATTTACGTATTGCCCCAATGCTACAGTGATACATTTTTTACATGATCCCAGAAACAATAGAGTCACGGATGGCATTGATCCAACAACAATCTACCCTTACAAGATTGTTACACGTTTGTCTTAATCAGAGCCCCATATGCCTCCTATTTCCTGACCTTCCCCATCCCAACCCTTACCTGTCCCTTCTTCTTGGGGTGACTCTTCTCATTTTTTCATAGATGCATCTCAAATCTAACAATACTGGTGAAAACCTGTGAGTTCTGGTCTGATGGAAGCTTTGCTTGCCAATTTCTTATTGCTGGAGTTCCTTCATCGAGGATAAATGAGTTCTTCAGGTTTTTTCAGAAGGATTCATGATCCCTTTCCTTTCTCTACCTTCCTTGTCTTCTTTTCCCATTTCCTTCCCTCCTTGTCAGAGTCTCATGACCAGTCAGTGTCTGTTGGATCAGCAGTCATTGAACCTGTTCCATATCTTTCACCAGGTTTTTATTTCCTCAACAGCCTCGTTCACCTGCCCCAGTTTACCATGGAGTCTTTTTCATCTGGAGGTAGGCGTTTTCTCCGGATTTATGGATAACCAAAATGGATCTCGACAAGGTGTATCTCCATATACCTATATCACCTTGGTCCCATCCTTATCTTCAGTTTGTCCATCTCGGGGTGGTTTATCAATCTCGTACAATAACAATTAGGTTTTCTTTGGCCCCTTATGTTTTCTGATGGGTAGTCCAAGTATTTGCTTGACATCTTCATACTCTGGGGTTGAATTTCTCTATTACATGAATGACTGGCTTCTTCTGGCTCATTCTGAACCAGAGTCGACCAGCCATACTCAGCAGCTCCCTTTAGTGGTTGCTCGATTGAGATGGTTAGTCAAACTGGAGGAGTCCTTTCTCAGACGTACTCAGTATCTCGTACTTTTTTGTGGGTCTTTTTTTGGCGCTCATATCAGTCGGGCCCAGCCTTCTCCTTTCTGATTTCATTCTATGAACTTGTTAGTTCACCACGTCCTCTCAGTTTCATCACTTACTAGTCGTGAGGTTCTATTGCCTTTTGGGATGTGGTCTTCAATGACATTACTGGGCTCTCTTAGTTGTACTCATACAAGATCCCTTCAGTGGGCTCTTCCCGATCTACAGAATCTTGCACAGGATCTTCTTTCTCTTTCCATACTTCAGTGGGTGTGCCACTTCATCCCTGAGTCCAGATCTACATCCTTTCATGATGCATCCCTACTGGGTTTGGGTGCATGAGCCAACCACCAGGAATCTTCGGGCTATTGGTTTGTATACGAAAGCACTTTGCATATCAATGTTCTCAAATTTTTTGCTGTTTGTCAAATGTTGCATCACTTCCTTCTTCTCGTCTGACATTCTGGGATGATGGTTCTTTCCGACAATTCTATTCATACTTCCTTTTCTTTTCAGGGGCCTTTTTCTTCATTCCTCATGATATGGATCCTGCTCTGTGGTGAGTGCTGCCTGACCAGGTATTTTTAACTTGAAATCCACACTGTACGGCCATGTTGATCTGTGCTATATATTCCATGGCTTCACAGTGCTCACTGTTGAGAAAGGGTGTTCCACAAGACTGCTTGTATGTGAATAATCTTGCAATATTTTTCTTCCACCATCTTTTCACCCTTTTTTCTTCTAGTGGAGTATGGGAGTTCTTACCACTTTCCAGTTCCAAGCTGCTGGGGTGGTCAACTGTGGAGGCATCCTCCTATATGGGTTCCATGCAAAGATGGCTATAACCATTCAGTGCAGACTATCCTCCTTTTTATGATATACAATTATGAAGGAGTGATAGGTCAAAATACAGTTCACTCCTTTGATTGGGAGCCCTCATCCTACCCCCCGTGCAGATGTCGGTACCCCCGTGGCCAGATTTTGGATTTAGAGTAAAACCAATCAACATAAGTCATCACACATGTTTTGGGTTGTCTGTCTTCCTCCCTCAATTTTCCTCTGTCTGTGTTGTGGGTCACAGATGTGGTATGGGACATTGTTATGGTTCTGTCTTTTGGTTCTCCCTCATCCTATCTTAATACAGAGATGTTATTGCTTTTTGGATGGTTCTGGTAAGAGTCCTGGTTGGGGAAGTTGATTGCCTGTGATAGGCGAGAGTGTTAATTTTAATGTTCTTATTTTGGCAAGTGTATTAAAACTATCAGATTTTGAAAAACTAGTAAATTCTGATTTATGTACATATAATCATTTTTAAAACTTCTATTTGATTAAGTTACTTATTTAATGTTCTACCGTTACTTCTTTGTTATAATTGCAGAATTAGACTTAGTGATGAAGCATTTTCCGTTGTTTCTTCAGTACAGAAACATGACTGGTTCAGTATAATTTACATTTTTCTTAAATATAAGAGCTTTCTTATGATACAAGATAAAAGTTTTAATTTTTTGAACAAATCAATCTGATGTGCAGAATTCAACACGGGATAAGTGCTCTGCAATTCTCATTGAATTTGTATTTATCTATGTTTATAGATCTATAATAAAAGACATTTGATTTTTTCATTTTACATGTATTTGCTTAAATTTATCCTAGTTTGGTAACTAAAATTTTGGAATATTTTTTGGAAATAAATTCTTAAAAATGAATCTGTTAATTTGAAGAGTTTGTTTTCTTTAATCATTCATACTTGTACTTTGTTACTTCATTTTAATAGTTATTACAATAGAATTTGATAGAGAACTGAGTGAATTTTTTCTGTATTATTGGTTTAGACTAGTAAGCTTTGGTATAAATTACTTGTGAATACATAATGATTGTGATCTTATATATCACTGTAAATTTGTAAAAGTAATGTAAGAAAATTTTTTTATTTTCTCTCTTTGTGACAGAATTTTTATTTTTTATTGTTTAAGGGTTGGTTGTTTATATAGGAAATTATTATATCTAGTTGTCTTTTCAACAAAATTGTGCATATTTTCTAATGAATTCCATTGTTTTGTTACATTTAGATCTAAACATTATAAGTTAGACCAGCATTTCCCAACCGATGGTTTGCAAACCCCTAGGGGTTCGAGAGATAATTCTGAGGTGTTCACGAGACAAATTTGGTAATGGCATCTTTTTCAATTTTCTGGTTCTACAGTTCTTACCAATATTTGAATTTCCTTCTAATTTATTAAAATATTTATGGAAGGAAATAGCTTGATGCAGAGCCAGATTTAAGACTATATATCTCTTCTGTTGAACTGGACATCAAAGCACTGTGTTCTTCAAAACAAGCTCGGAAGTTTCATTAGTTTTAATTAAATAGTTTTGTTTTCCTTTTTTTTATTATGTTTCAAGAATTATAATTCAATATTACTGGATACAAACTGTAAACTGATGACAGTATCAAAAATTAAAATTGTATTGTAGACATGTTACATACCATGTATTACAGAAACTTTTTACTTTCAAAGTTATTTTATTTTACAAGATTTATTAGTGCTTAAAAGGGGGTATGCTGTGAAAACTATTATTACTCAAGGGGTTCGTGAAGAGGTTGGGAACTGCTGAGTTAGACTCTGGTTATTTATTGAAATTGTCTAATGTTCATTGATGACATCTATGATATTTACATGTGATAAGTTATCTTAACACTTCAAAGTCAATTTGTAATATGGCCAAATTGTTTCAAAAACAAATTCATACTCCTTTAGATAACTTTATGAAGAATGTAAACAGAATTAATTCACATGTAAACTTCAAGGTTATGTATGTATTCTAGTGATGAAAGGAGTGATACTGTAATGTATTACCTACATGTAACGGGTAGGTTCAGCAAATGGGAGAATTTGGTAAAATTATTGAGAAAAAAAAGTAACAACTGTATTAGCAAATTTTTACAGAAAAACCTGAGCCAGTGGTGTTTTTAACTTTTTCAACAGTTCAATGAAAAAACTTAATCATTTATTAAAATAGTTATCATGAAGGATTAAGTAAATAACATAAATATCCTAAGTGATGCACACTAATTCACACTATTATACTTTGTTGGATTATACCATAACTTATCAACTGATTAATTCACGCTATTACACTTTATTAACTTTGTAGGATTATACCATAACTTGTCAACTGCCCCCCAACTTAAATTTTAAGATTGAAATCTTCCTGTGTATGGGAAAGGCTTTTGTTCCTGTTGTAAAGCTGAGCTATTATGAACTTAAATTAATTTACTTAATTTATATTATATGAATTTTTCAAGAGTTTACACAGTATTATATGGCTCACCTCTTAGTACATAGCTTCTAAGTTCCTTTTGAAAATACCTAATGGATTAGATAAAGAAAAGAAATATTATCTAATGTTGTTGTATTTTAAACTCTTATTGCTTCTAAGCTACATTACCACATTCTGATTCATTCAGGTGGATCTTGGGTGTTACAAGTAACTACAGTGTATTTTTTGGTTCTGTGTTACAGATTGGCATTTAAGACACTTCATGTCTAAATTAAGATATCATGATGTGCAAAAAAATAAGCAGCAGCATCAACAAAATATGATCTTTGTGGTACTGTTTAATAGAAAAGAAAGAAACTTGTGTATACCCATTAATAAATATTCATGATCTTTCTGGTACTGTTTAATGTAAAGAAAGTAGTTTATATATACCCATTAACAAATAATCATGATCTTTGTGGTACTGTTTAATAGTATAGAAAGTAGCTTTATGTATACCCATTAATGAATATTCATGATCTTTGTGGTACTGTTTAATGGTAAAGAAAGTAGCTTTATGTATACCCATTAATAAATATTCATGATCTTTGTGGTACTGTTTAATGGTAAAGAAAGTAGCTTTATGTATACCCATTAACAAATAATCATAATCTTTGTGGTACTGTTTAATAGTATAGAAAGTAGCTTTATGTATACCCATTAAAAAATAATCATGATCTTTCTGGTACTGTTTAATGGTAAAAAAAGTAGCTTTATGTATACCCATTAACAAATAATCATGATCTTTCTGGTACTGTTTAATAGTATAGAAAGTAGCTTTATGTATACCCATTAACAAATAATCATGATCTTTGCGGTACTGTTTAATAGTATAGAAAGTAGTTTATGTATACCCATTAACAAATATTCATGATCTTTGCGGTACTGTTTAATAGTAAAGAAAATAGCTTTATGTATACTCATTAATAAATATTCATGATCTTTGTGGTACTGTTTAATAGTAAAGAAAGTAGCTTTATGTATACCCATTAACAAATAATCATGATCTGTGCGGTACCGTTTAATAGTAAAGAAAATAGCTTTATGTATACCCATTAACAAATAATCATGATCTTTTTGGTACTGTTTAAGTGTAAAGAAAGTAGCTTCATTTATACCAATTAACAAATAATCATGATCTTTGTGGTACTGTTTAATAGTAAAGAAAGTACCTTTATGTATACCCATTAACAATCATGATATTTTTTTAATGGTAAATGTTTAATGGTACTGTTTCATGATATTTCTGGTATTGTTTAATAGTAACGAAAGTAGCTTTATGTATACCCATTAACAAATATTCATGATTTTTGTGGTACTGTTTCATGATATTTCTGGTTCTGTTTAATAGTAAGGAAAGTAGTTTATGTATACCCATTAATAGATATTCATGATCTTTCTGGTACTGTTTAAGTGTAAAGAAAGTAGCTTTATGTATATCCAGTAACAAATATTCATGATCTTTGTGGTACTGTTTAATAGTAAAGAAAGTAGCTTATGTATACCCAGTAACAAATATTCATGATCTTTGTGGTACTGTTTAATAGTAAAGAAAGTAGCTTATGTATACCCATTAACTAATATTCATGATCTTTGTTATCTGTTGGGATGTTGGACATTCCACATACTAACTTTTGCTACTCACCAAAATAATTAAAAAACATTAAATTATCATATTGCTACATGCACTCTGTGGTAGGAAAAGTGTTTGAATGTGTGTTATGCAAGAATGCTTTGTGTTTCCGAATGTATTAGTTCAGCTGTATAAGATTCTTCAAAATGTTTGTCAATATCAAGTATTTCATTCTTAATATAGGATGTCGGTCAAGAAAGCCAATAAGTTCCTCTTGCTTTTGTTACTCACAGAACTAAATCAATCAATAAGAGTGTCACGTGTACTTTCTCAAGTCAAAATTCCTGGAACATTAAATATACCTTTTGGAAATTCGACAGTGATATTTTTCTCGGACAAGTTGAATAATGTTTCATGGATATAATATTCCTTATATTGCAGTGAGAGTGTGGCACCCATTAGCAGAGTTAATGTTTAGAATCCTTCTTTCTTTTGAAAAACAATTATTATTGACAATGTTTGACTTCAGAGCATATGAGCTATGGCCATATTATTCATGATTTGTCTAAATTAAAAACATCGTGTATATTCTAATTTACACCCCTTCAGTTTGGTCATTTCTCATAGTCAACTTCAAGCATCCAGTCTGTGAGTTAGCCATACTGACTCATAACTATAAATACATCAAACTGATATAGGATAAGAAAAAACAGACAACAACAGTTTCTGACTGTATTCTGTTTTCATTTGTATGTAATACACACAGAGGTGGGAGAGTTTCATAATGGATATTTGGAGTTGATACTGCATAAGTATTACAGTAAAAACTACACTTAATGCACTAATTTAGTACCAAAATGTTGTGTATTAGGCTACCAAAACAAATTTATTGTGTGAGATTTCTCATAGGTAGTCACATTGTTGTACTAGTATTCTGAAATTGAAATAAAATGTTTTTTTTTGACTTACAAATACAAAGAGTTCAGACACTGAAGACAAAAATAGAAGGATTTCATAGAACTAGGAAACTGTGAATAGAAATATATATATTTGTATGTTTCACAGGATTGGAAAGGATTGCTGAAGAGTTTGTTGGACATGATAAGTGGAGGAATATTGTAACTCCATTTTTGGGTAAGTTATGAATTTTTTCTTTTAATTTTGGTAGAAGTAAAACTTGGATATTATTACAATAATTTCAGTGATTGTCAAAAATATATCTGACATTTATATTGTTGCAAGTTTATTGATTGTCTTATTGTGGAATATTTTTTTCTTCAAAAGACAGCAGAGATAATATTTATTGTGTATATTCTGAAGGAAAATAATTTTTTGCTGCTTGTTTTAGCAGTTCAAAAAGTGAAAATTAAAACATAAAATTACTTTGCCAAAGTGAAGTGGGATTTTCAAAAGTGGAAGTTTTGGAAATAAAGAAATTTGTACCTCACGTATGATGTGTTTATTGAAATTATTGGATTACTGAAACATTGTTTAGCAAAAAAAGGGATTAAATACTCAGCCTCCCACTTCAAAGTGTGTACTGTGACATATGAGCCAAATCCCAAAGATTCTTTTTTGTATGCAGCATTATTAAGTGTATTACTAAATATATGTATATGTTTTAAATAGATAAATACTTTAAATAATGCTGTTCTTGTATTATGTAGTTGGACATTGAAACAAAAACTTACTAAGCAGAATATGGAGTTGTTTTATTTAGATTTAAAGTAAAGAAGTGTAGAAACGTGGAATGACTATAAATGAAATATGTCTCTGTACACAACATTTTTGTATAAACACCTTGTCTTTGTGGATAATTGCCATCTTTGGCTAAGATCTTGAGATTTTTTTTGATAAAGCTCTTGATAAATCAACATTATCAAATATTTATAAAACATTGAATTTTTAAAATTATGGTATCAAGAAGTGTAAAAATCAACTGTTGTCAGAAGTTTTTTGTAAATTTTGTGTGTGCATATGTGTTTAAATTGCATTTGTATATCATATGAAACATTTAATTATTTTCTTTTGTGCATTGTTTTAGCTATAGAGCATCAAAAATGAATATAGTTGTTTGGCAATGACTATTAAGGGTAATTGCCATAGATTATATAGTAGGTAAGCTCATGCTTCAGATACAAAGCATATTTTAAACTTTAGGCGTAATTATCAATTTTTAGGCTTCTGTTGGAATTTGTATTGAGATGTAATGGTATTATGTTGTGTATAAGCCATGGAAAGGTAAAGAATTAATGTGTTTCTTTACATGTTTGTTTATGTGATTGAAGTAATTGTCTCTACAGTTAGTGTTATAATTGTTGTAGTTTTGCACTCACATAGAACAATGCATGTTAAATGTCATTCACTTTTGCACTCGTATAAACATAAAAGTACAACTTTACAATTAGTCAATAGGAATATTGGGTTTCCTTGTGAGCTAGCATGCATACAAGCATGGATTGACTGATGCACATTGTGCTGTAGCCCTCCACCAACAGGAATGCAACACAAAGTCAATTCACATTAATCCCTGTGAACACTAGCACATAATTATAGGCTCATTCTTTTCTCAATTCTGCTCATGTTAGAGATTCCTGTCACTTTAATAGACTGCTTTTCGTTATTTAGTGTTTCGTTATCTTTGTCCTTGGTACATTTTCATTACATCCACCTGATTGCAATATAATTTTTTTATATCTATCTTGTTTCTTGCTTCTTATATATATAATGTGTGTGTGTATATATAAAATTGGAAAATGAACAAATTCACTCTTGAATTGTTGATTTATTATGAATTCTCAAACCCACATTATTTCTATGTCCTGAGACCCAGATGATCCTAATCAGAAATCTCCTATACCTGTATCAACATTATCTGCTCATGATGTTGCTGCTATTATGCATCAAGTGGTTCATTCCATTCTGCCTACTTCTTCTCTAGTTCAAGTCCCATTTTGTTCTTTTTCATTGCCTTCTGTGGAGCTTTCCTCACTTGTGGAAGATTTTGACTGTTTTTTTTTCTACTTCCAGCCTTTGCCTCTGGTTTTTCTTTTCCTAATGAGAAATGGATACCTCCTCTTTTGTTTGCTACACTCTTTAATCAGGTGTGTTATATTCTATTTCTTTCACCAGTAAATTCTCTTGTCTCTTGTTTTTTATTTACTTCATGATCCTCCATCTGTTGACTTTCTCCCCCCCCCCCTTCTCTTGGTCAGAAGTTTTCCTCATCCTCATGCACCTTTTCTATAACCTCTAGTTGTGACCTGTATATCTTGAACCCCAGTCTTTCTCTTTCTTTCCAGTGATCTACTCTTGTTTGTTTTACCTTCACCCAACTCACACTCCTCTATATCTCTTTCCTTCACCTCCTCACCTCCATTGTGACCCCAATAGATTTGTAGCAGACTCCCATTCTTATTTGTTTGCCACCTTAGTTTCTATTTTGATTTGGTTTCTTTGTTTTTTGGGATCTTCTCAGTCAGGATGCTTACCTTTCAGGTGTCCACCTCCCTTCCTCCGTAATCCGTGACCTTTGTCTTACTCTCTTTCTTACAGACCAAGTTTTTGGGGGTGTTCCCAACTGTTGGGAACCCTGGGTGAGGATGTTTACCAGTATTCTTCCATTGTTTCTCTGGTTTCCTGATTCACTAAGCCATGGCTACTTCAGTCTGCTACCCATCCTCAGGAATCATGCTGGACTAATCCATTTCTTGTTCTTTGTCCAGTCACTTTTACTCAATGTTCCCCCTTCTGCAGGGCAGGTTGTTATAGTGCTTGGCTATGACTCCTGTTTAGAGCTAATTCTGGCCTTGTCAGCACCCACCTTTTCCATTTTGCCCACCTGTGGTATCCCTTCAGTGACCCTTGGATTATGCAAGTTCTTTCTCATGGTCTGTCCCTGCATTTTTATACTCTTCCTCTTCTTTCTCTTCATAATCTATCTTATCCTCCTCCTTGCAATCCTTTGTCTCTTCAATGTCTTCAGGATGGAGTATTTTTGTTGGCAGTGGGAGCTATAGTACCTTACTCCCGTCTCACTTGACTTTTGTTTTCCCTGAATCTCTTTCTCATTCTTTCCTGATTCTGGATTGATAGCTTTTTCAGTCTGCATTGTTCTATCTTTCCTGGGCTATGGATGACCAAGGTTGACATTTCTGATGCCTTTCTTCTCATTCCCACCTTTCCCATGCCCTGTCATTTCCTCCCATTTGACCATAATTGATGAGTATTTTAGTTCCATGCTCTTCCCTTTGACCTAGCTATGGCCCCTTTTGTTTTCGACAGAATTGTGCTGCCATTTGCTCAGTGCATACATTTTCTGGGCCTTCATATCTATTATTACATGAATTTGGGAATTGCTACCTCCAATACTGTTCAGAAATCATCTTGTCTGGGCCGGCTGATCAGACTTTCTAACTCTGTTTTTAGTTTTGATCTTGTTCACCTGGAAGTTTTATTCAGTTCTCATGCAGGGTGGGTTTATCCCTCTCCCTTGTGCATTCATGCCATAGAGATCTTGGTGTCAAAAGCTCTTCACTCTCCAAGTCTTCCTGCATGAGATGTTCTCTTACTTTTGAGAACTTACTTCTTTAGAAACCCCAGACCCTCTCAGTCACGTGCATGTGTCTCCTTTAGTGGGCTCTGGAGAGTCGATCCTTTATTTGCCCTTGTGTCTCTCCTTTCCATTCAGCATCCCTCTTTGTCATGGTGCCTTGGTTGCACTATCATAATCTGGGGTATCCCATTTCCCCTTCAACCAAACTTGTGTATCTACACCAATGCCCCTATTTTTGGTTGGGGATGAGTTTCCAACACCACCACTCTCTCCAGTGTCTGGTTTCCAGGGTAGTGATATTTGCATATCAACATCCTGGAGATGACTACGGCTTATTGGGCTTGCCATCTTTTTCTGTTGTTGTCTTTTTGTCATAATCCACTCAGAAAGCACTATAGTTCTTTCTTACATCAACTTTCAGGGAGGCACCTGCTCTTGGGACATATGCTTTCTCACCCTGGAATTCCTTTATTGGTCCAGCACTTGTCACATTCACCTAGCACCATGTCCCTCTTTTTGGCTGTCAGTGCTTTAAGTCGGGATTGATCCAATCTCTTTTTTTGTGTGACTATACTCTTCTTTGCCTTCTTCCTTTTTCTGATTACTGCTCTTTGGCCAGCTCTGTATTGTTTCCATTTCTGCATCGCATGTTGTCTGGGGAACCTTCTTCCCTCCCTTTTTGGAGGCTTCTCCTCCACCAACCTTGGACATCCATTTTTCATGAAGGGTCTTGTGCCATCATCTTCACACATGGGATATGCCTAGTATCTTGCAAGACAAATGAAATTTTTCTGCTAAGTCGCCCATTTTCTTTCTCATTCTCATCTGCCTTCTATTCTTGCCCTCTATTAGTGTTAATGGGCTATTTACTTTCTTCTTTACCTGGCTTCTTGTTGAAGACCTGTCTATTTTTACTATTGCAGGTTACCAAGTAGTGTTTTCCACAATTTTCTACTTCTTACCAGGCACTAATCTCTTCCTTTTGCCTGTTCTCATGGACATCTTCAAGGCCTTTTTCATCCATCATCTGTCTCACCTGGTCCCTCTTCCTGACTGGGACCTATCTGTGGTTCATCAGATTCTTATATGCCCTTTTTTGAGCTATCAACTTTCTTTGCCTTATATCATTTGTCACTGAAGACATTTTTTCTTCTACTTGTTCAAGGTCTTTATCATTCTGACATTTGCACTTAAGACACCTCCCATAATCTATATCATAGGGACCAATTGATGTTGTTCCATAACTGCTCCTTTCTTCCAAACACTAAACTTTGTTGGAAGACTCAGAATTACCAACTTCATTAATGATGAGCTGGAACCATTGTTAGCATGCCCATTGGTACAATTTTTGGCTTCTACATTCATCCCTGTTGTCGTTGGTGTCTCAACTTTCATCAGCTTCTACAAGGATCATAGTTCCACCCCTATTGGAGAGTCCTGGCCACTGACATCAGCCCCTCGGTACATTCTGTCCATATCCAAGGGTTCTGCTGCTAGGTTGGAATACTGCCAGCAGTGTCAGTGATTATTGTATGGCTCGGCTCTGAGAATTTCTGGACATGTGATTACCTTTACCACTGATCCATGTGCACTACAGGTCCTTGAGTCAGGATTAGTTATTCAGTTCAAATCTTCACCACCATTATCCACCCATTCTGTAGGGTTTCCATCTCCCGCAGATTCTCAGGATTTGGAACTTAGTTCTAAGGCTATCAGAGTTTAGTTGGTCTGGGGGGTAGTAAGAGAGCCATGCTAGTTCTGGCTTTTATTCCATTTGGTTGTTGGGCCTAAGAGGACAGGTGATTGGTATCCAGTCATCAATCTTTCTCGTCTATATCAATGCCTAGATTCTCCAAGGTTTACAATTTACTCATTCCTCAATCTGAGTTGGCATTTTTTACTAGGATTGTGGATGTACAAGTTTGTTGTAGTAAACTCCTATCTGCACATTGCCATAGTGGTGGTGTCCCATCATTATTGTCATTTTTTTGTGCTCAAGGGTCAGTTACTTACAGTTCAAGGTTTTACCTTCGGACTAGTATTGGCATCACATGGGTTCTACCAATTCATACAGCTTTTTGTCATCAACTCCATTCCTTAGCCTTATGCACACACCATTCCATAGATGACTGGTTACTGCTGGTACCATCTCATCAATGGTCAGAAATAATCAAGGCAGCTTCATTCTCAGAACTTAGACATCTGTTCTTGCTTCAATTTAGTATGTCATCAGTCTGGGTATTTGTAACCTAAAGTATTGAATCATTATCAGGTAAGAGTTACATACTGTAAAAGTTACTGTTATTGTATTTTAATAGTTACAAAGTTGTAACCTAAAGTATTGAATCATCATCAGGTAAGAGTTACCTACTGTAAAAGTTCATGTTATTGTATTTTAATAGTTACAAAGTAGTAACCTAAAGTATTGAATCATCATCAGGTAAGAGTTACCTACTGTTAAAGTTCCTGTTATTGTATTTTAATAGTTACAAAGTAGCAACCTAAAGTATTGAATCATCATCAGGTAAGAGTTACCTACTGTAAAAGTTCCTATTATTGTATTTTAAGAGTTACCTACTGTAAAAGTTCCTGTTATTGTATTTTAATAGTTACAAAGTAGTAACCTAAAGTATTGAATCATCATCAGGTAAGAGTTACCTACTGTAAAAGTTCCTGTTATTGTATTTTAATAGTTACAAAAGTAGCAATCTAAAGTATTGAATCATCATCAGGTAAGAGTTACCTACTGTAAAAGTTCATGTTATTGTAATTTTTTATTTAACTTGGTTGTGAGTTCAAACTAACCTTTTCTTACATCACTGTAGTTTAAGGTTAAATTAAATGTTATGATTTATGTTTTAAGTAAGATTTTTAATTTCTCATTATTCCATTTACTTTACTTTTGATAGGGTTCCTACTATATTTTAACCAGTTGTACCCTCATAGCCTTGTGTTTTAATGTTTGGTTTTACCTGAGATTTTTTTTAGAAAGAACTTTTTTTTAAATTATATGTTTATTTTTTATCTCTTTCTCTTCATTTGGTTATGTGTTTTCATGTGAGGATTAGAAAAATGACTGTTATAATATAATGTTCTAGTTCTATGGTATAAAAAATTAGATGTGTACATTAATATACTTTGTGATGTTACGACAAATACTTTTAATGTAACAAGTTAGATATTTAGTTTAAAAAATTTCCATCTGTGATTGAGCTCTGGGTGAAATGATTAAGAATATTTAACTGAGAATAAATTGCTATCATCTCACTGTTGCCATAGCAAAGGACACTAGTTAATTAACCCAACCAACCACTACGTATGGAAGACAAAATTCATATGACCCAAATTTAGAATAAAATAAAGTACCATATGACTCATTGTTAATGCATAGGAATGTACAAGGAAAATGGTTCAAAGAACAGGTAAAGATGGGAAAATTAGTTTTTACAGTATTTTAAATGAAAGGTGTAATCAGTTTACTTGCTTTGTTTTGGAAATCTCTGTTCTACAGTATGTCAGTCCTTTACTTCTATCAGTTTACTTGCTTTGTTTTGGAAATCTATGTTCTACAGTTTGTCAGTCCTTTTTTAAGTAAACTGATAGCCAAAACAAAGCAAAATCTGTGTTCTACAGTTTGTCAGTCC
>NW_013671636.1:27311-33528 GCF_000517525.1 Limulus polyphemus
GTTTTGGAAATCTGTGTTCTACAGTTTGTCAGTCCTTTACTTCTATCAGCTTACTTGCTTTGTTTTGGAAATCTGTGTTCTACAGTTTGTCAGTCCTTTACTTCTATCAGTTTACTTGCTTTGTTTTGGAAATCTGTGTTCTACAGTTTGTCAGTCCTTTACTTCTATCAGTTTACTTGCTTTGTTTTGGAAATCTGTGTTCTACAGTTTGTCAGTCCTTTACTTCTATCAGTTTACTTGCTTTGTTTTGGAAATCTATATTCTACAGTTTGTCAGTCCGTTACTTCTATCAGTTTACTTACTTTGTTTTGGAAATCTGTGTTCTTGAGTCTCAATACCATTACTGATTAAAGCTGGCAGTTTTTTAGGGATACACAATGATAAGTGTTATAAATGGCTCAGAGTTTTCAAAATCACAATCACATTGTTAAAGTTATGACAAAGGAACTCAAAATCTGTAATGAAAGTAGTCACCAAGCAGATCACAGGTTTGTCTCCCAAAACATACCAGTAGTATGCAGTGAATTTGTGTGATTTTTTTTAACATGTCTTGTTCCAATGAGGATCTCATGTGGGGAAAGAACTATAATAGTGTAAGCATATTTAAACAGGGTAGACGTGACCAATAAAACATTTGTCCTTATTGAAAAGTAAAATGAGAATTACAACACAGAAATTGATCATTTAGTATCAGTCTATATTGATTATTGGGAAATCAAGATAAACATTAATTCTGGTATTGAAATTTTTCCTACTTTTACTCAAAATACTTGTCTCCGATCACAAGTAGAAAGCAACTAAACTAAATAAGAACAGTGTACAGTGTCTCCAGTCACAAGTAGACAGCAACTAAACTAAATAACAACAGTGTACAGTGTCTCCAGTCACAAGTAGACAGCAACTAAACTAAATAACAACAGTGTACAGTGTCTCCAATCACAAGTAGACAGCAACTAAACTAAATAACAGTGTACAGTGTCTCCAGTCACAAGTAGACAGCAACTAAACTAAATAACAACAGTGTACAGTGTATTTATAATATTGAAATACTTAATGTAGTTCTATTCTTAACAAAATGGTTATTATACAACTAATATTGAACCTGTCATTAACATAAACCTTCCAATATATCATCCTACAGTTTGTTAATATAACAAACTCTTATTCTTTGCACAACTTCAGAATATAACTTCAGTGGAATTTCCATTTGCTGTTGAAACACCAGTGAAGGGACAAATACTATTGTTGTTGTGTACCAATTGTCTGTTTCAACATTATCCAAGGCCACTTAATACACAGCCATGGCCAATTGACATTTCATATAAACATTTTTAGGAAGAAAAAAAAAGCATATGTAGAGGCTGCTGCTTGGGAGCTCATTTATAGTCTAGCCATTTTAGGCTGTACTATTATAATAGAAATACAAGAATGTAGTGGTCTTTCTCATTTACATTCTACTTGTGTTCACTTGTTGATTGATTGTTTTTTGTTATATCTACATTGCTTCATTTTTTATTCCTGATAAGTCATACTGTATTTGGACTTTCAAAATATTATGTGAACCTCTCATTCAGCTAAAACCATTTCAATTTATGTTGAAGAATGTGTGTACATGTCAAATATTGTAGGTGTGTTCTGTTTAAGTAAAGAACCCGTGTTAGTCAATGCTTATTAACTACTTGACTTTTAAATTGAGTGTCGTGTTGGAGGGTTTACTTTAATATGTAATAGTATTATGTGGTTACTCATATTACGTATTTATCATAAATACATTGTTGCATTCATTTGCAATGGAAATTTTAAACTCTGGGGCATAACGGGTCGTTTGGGGGAAATTAAATTAATGCATTTTTGTTCCACCTTAGCAGTTTTCCATACATCAGTTTATGTTACAGTTATTGCACATAGAGTAAAAAATTTTACTAGCATGGTTAAGATAAAGAAATAAGTTACTATGTACCACTATATTTAGCTCTGTTGTTTACTTCTCTGGCACCTACTGTATTTTGAAACAAGAAAATGTATCATGATTTTGTTAGCAAATACAAAGAAAACAGTAGAGTTCAACAGGTATGTTGGACATCTTTAACTTGTAGTAAAAATAAATTATTTAATATTTTTCCAAAAAGAGCTAGTCATAAGATTATGAGTTTTAGCTCACATGGATTTCATTTTGGTGTGTTTAATAATGTTGTAAAAGTGTTTTACATACTTCATGAAACTTGTGTTTTTCAGAGTATGACAGTTGTAAACCAACAGACTGGTCACCAGAAGAAAAGTGTTGTTTTTGTAGTGCAAAAAAGCAGCCACCTTATGTAAGTTCATTTGTTATTTATATGTAGAGGTTCATGTTGTTATTGTAGTGCAAAGAAGCAGCCACCTTCAGTTACTGTTATTTTTATGTAGAGGTCCAAGTTCATGTTGTTATTTTAGTACAAAGAAGCAGCCACCTGCAGTTACTGTTATTTATGTGTAGAGGTCCATGTTCCTGTTGTTATTGTAGTGCAAAGAAGCAGCCACCTTCAGTTACTGTTAGTTATGTGTAGAGGTCCATGTTCATGTTGTTATTGTAGTGCAAAGAAGAAGCCACCTTCAGTTAGTTATTTGTGTGTAGAGGTCCGTGTTCATGTTGATTTTCTGAAGAGATAAGGAAAGTCAAAAACTGGTACTACAATGTTGTATTTTTCAGCGGATTTTGTTGGTGTTGATTTTTTTAACTGTACTTAAATAGTACTAAGAATTATAGTTCAAATATTGATTACATTAAAAACAGGAATATGTTAAATCTTTTACAGTTATTGAAATATTATTAAATACTTCAAAATCAAATGAATTACAGTTTGTCTGTCATTTGCAGAAAGAAAGAAAAACATTAATACAATTTTAATGAAACAAATCTATATGCTTATATAAAAAAGACTTAAGTTTAAATACTTCACTATTCTAAATCCAGAAAGAAGGAGGAATTTTGAATGGTTCCTAACAGGCTTATTTTTCCTAAAATGTACAACAACTTAGCAGTTCTGTACGTATAGTACAAAAATTACAGCTACTACATGCAGTTTGATAAATTGCAATAATAAAACATTATAAAAGATCACAAGGTGACACTGTCAACTAGACAAAGAAACCAAGTTTACTTGTTGAATTCAAGCAGCTTTCATAGTTCATTTTTACTTAGAGAATGTTAAGTACAGACTATATGAGAGATCATGTATTAGTTCTGTGGAGAACAATCCTGAGAGAGTGAAAGCTATAAGACTAAACACCACCAGTATATAATCAACTGGGGCCCTGTTTGCAAAAGTATGTATACAGCATTTTCTTTTTTGTTTAATAATAAAGATTGTGTTTGTTTCATTCAAGTTTGACCCACCTTGTTATATCACATGCAGGATAACTCAGTCAAGTTACCAAATACAGAGTATTCCACAAATTTCCTGACTGACCCTGCTGCTATTAGCTGATCTATCTATCTGATAATTGTGAGAAAATCAGTTCACCTGACAACAACAAAACTATAATTGATTAATAATTCCTATTTTTCTTTTCTATTATATATATATTATTCATTGTTCAGGTTCTTATTGTCTTGCAAGTTGAAGAGATATACATGTGAAGGACCTTTTAAAGGCTCAAAAAAAAAGTTTTTATAGTTCTCCATGTTTCTTCTATTACACTGAATTTGGTATATTGATACATTAATGTATCCTCTGTTATCATAAAGCTTAAGTGATTTTTGTTCTTATCTTGTTTGTTATTGATGTTGTTATTCCATAGTTTGAGGTGGGTACTTCTAAATGATACAACACCTACATTGTGCTTGATATCAGCAGTTCCTATTTCATGAGAATTTTTTGACTGAATGAACTTATGAGGAGAAATAATTTCTTCTATTTCATCTAAGAAGTTTCCAGCAGCATCTTTTGGAAAACTTTGGCTGAGTTCAAAACATTTCAAAGTCAGGTTTGATTATTCTGTATAATTGTTAGGACAAAGACAGAAGGCTAGGTAATGCATACCTTTTTAGACTTCTTAATACTTGTTTAATATCACAGGCTATGCTTCAGCTAAAGTATGTAACACATTTAGTTTTTGAAGTGTTCAAGAAATTCAGCCAGCTGTCTTTTTGTTCTTTCCATAGTAAACTTGATATCCATATGGACATAATAATTGCCTTCATTCTGGAGAACACTACATATCACAACATCTACGTATCTTTTAGTAAACTTGATATCCATATGGACATAATAATGGTCTTCATTCTGGAGAACACTACATATCACGACATCTACGTATCTTTTAGTAAACTTGATATCCATATGGACATAATAATTGCCTTCATTCTGGAGAACACTACATAGCACGACATCTATATATCTTTTAGTAAACTTGATATCCATATGGACATAATAATTGCCTTCATTCTGGAGAACACTACATAGCACGACATCTATATATCTTTTAGTAAACTTGATATCCATATGGACATAATAATCGCCTTCATTCTGGATAACACTACATAGCACGACATCTATATATCTTTAAGTAAACTTGATATCCATATGGACATAATAATTGCCTTCATTCTGGAGAACACTACATAGCACGACATCTATATATGTTTTAGTAAACTTGATATCCATATGGACATAATAATCGCCTTCATTCTGGAGAACACTACATAGCACGACATTTACGTATCTTTTAGTAAACTTGATATCCATATGCCATAGTGGATCGTCTCTCAGACGTGACTTTCCGAATAAAATGTGATCGGTGAATTAAGCTAAAGGTGGTGCATGCCAACAGGCTTTGGATTTATCACGGTCCAGGACATTTCAGTTGGAACAAAGGGAACAACAAAACAATTGACGCTGCTGAAGACGTGTCGCATGAAAAAGCCACTGTCGAAGAAGAAACTACCTGGTTTTGAGAAGGGAAATAGTGAAGCCCTTGATGAAGTTACTACCACTGATGTGACTGTTACCGATAATAAGACATTTCCTGATGGAGCAGATGAACCCCACGTGAAGCAGAAGCCAACAAGACAGAGACCAGTACGGATGAAGATATGTCCTGTAAAATTAAGAGACTTTGTTGTAGTTTAAATCTTGTGTTTGTAAATTCTGTACATTTAATCAAGTTATTGTTAATTATCTATTAATTGTCAGTGAATTATACATTTACATATGCATTATCTTCAAATTTATGTCATCATAGAATTCTTTAATGGGCATAGAGAATAGACTAACAAGATATATTTGCCATTTTAGGACCCTGCTAGTGGTATTTACCATTCTGAAGATGGAAGATGGAGCATGAAAAGTTTCCTTCCAGATGGCATGAAAGGTATTATAATTGTATGATCAGAATGCTTGGATTAAAAATTAGAAGAAATAAAAAGTCCATAATGGATTAATTTTAAATTCTAAACAATATTTAGCAGTTAGTAGTGTAATAGCTTTGTTAGTCTGTCAACTTTAAACCAATCTCTGTTCCATGTTGTAATACATCACTGATGGTGAAGAAGACACGAATATTCAGAAATAACATTTGATAATTAATAAACTCTGTGGTAATAAGTTAGGTATTGGACAAAAATAACCTTTGTTTTTTGTAAAAAAAATTTTTACTGGAATCTTTATAATTTTCTTTTTGTTTTAAAACATCTTATCTAATGAAAAATATAGAAGTCAGAGAATAAAGAAAAAACTTAAAAAGAAAGATAGATATAATAATTATGTATTTAAATATTTATCAAACTAGGATTGAAGAAGTAAAATCATCAAAAAATAAAAGTTACTTGTATATAAAGTATGATGAGCTTTACGTAATAATAGCAGTAGTACAGTTGGCTTACAATTTTATACAACTTTTACACTGCTATATGTAAAATATGTAAAAAATTTCAAATTTACTTTAAAAATATTCCCAGCTTTTAATGGTAAAATGAGCAAAACTGATTTTGTAAAGTTAAATCCAAGAAGGTATGTGAACTGAACTAAAACTATTTATCCTAATAAAATCAATATTTTTAATGAGTGCAATTCTCATTCATTCCAAATTTCTTCCGTAATTAAAATTTAAAATTTTTTTGTAAAAGTTTATTGTTACTAAATTAGAACAATCAAAAAAGAAAGTCATTTACATGTATAACTATGGGTTTGAGTGTTAGATTAGGCTCTGGGTATTATATATATATATATATATATAT
>NW_013671636.1:34180-36419 GCF_000517525.1 Limulus polyphemus
TGATTCCCAAGAGATAGATAGGTTAGTTCCATGTTTTCCTACTGATGACTAACATGGACTGGTTCCCAAGAGGTAGATAGGTTAGTTCCATGTTTTCCTACTGATGAGTAACGCGGACTGATTCCCAAGAGATAGATAGGTTAGTTCCATGTTTTCCTACTGATGACTAACATGGACTGGTTCCCAAGAGGTGGATAGGTTAGTTCCATGTTTTCCTACTGATGAATAACGCGGACTGATTCCCAAGAGATAGATAGGTTAGTTCCATGTTTTCGTAGTCATGAACAACACGGACTGATTCCCAAGAGTTAGATAAGTTAGTTCCATGTTTTCCTACTGATGAGCAACGCGGACTGATTCCCAAGAGATAGATAGGTTAGTTCCATGTTTTCCTACTGATGAGTAATGCGGACTGATTCCCAAAAGTTAGATAGGTTAGTTCCATGTTTTCCTACTGATGAGTAATGTGGAATGATTCCCAAGAGATAGATAGGTTAGTTCCATGTTTTCCTACTGATGAGTAATGCGGACTGATTCCCAAAAGTTAGATAGGTTAGTTCCATGTTTTCCTACTGATGAGTAATGTGGAATGATTCCCAAGAGTTAGATAGGTTAGTTCCATGATTTCCTAGTCATGAACAACACAGACTGATTCCCAAGAGTTAGATAGGTTAGTTCCATGTTTTCCTACTGATGAGTAAAGCGGACTGATTCCCAAGAGATAAGTAAGCTTTTAAAAAATAAAAGATTTCAAAAAACATTATTTTGTGTTTTCTTAATATAACATTTTAATGTGTTAGAAATTCTCAACTATTTAACTTTAATAAGAAACACATTTAGGAAATTACTAAGCATTTGGTGAACAAAAATAATTGTGTTGGCATGCTAAGACTTTCTGGTGTTGATATTTTATATGAATGAAATTCTTTAATTTGTCTTTTAATTTTGCATGAAGCATCATTCTGCATACTATATATGATGATCAAAATTGAAAATCGTAATGTGTTTAGTCAAATACATATATTATACTCAAAATAATTCAATAAAAAAGATAATTTTTTCATTTAAAAATGTAATTTGTAATGTAATATACAAGAAACTAAAAGTATAACATGAACTTTCCCATTTGTTTCTTTTTCTGAACATGAAGGAAATTCAGTGTGTAAAACTGATTGTTTCAACAAACATTTTTGGTCTGATGGTTCTGTTGGAGGGTCTCGATCCCCATCACCTCATGAGGAAAAGCCACTTGATCTGAGTTTGCACTCTAGCAGAATTTGCAAAAATACCATCAAAGAGGATGAAGAAGACAGTAGTTCAGCTAGTTCTGTTCTCAGAGTTCCTCTTCCATCATCAAAGCTAGGGTAGGTTTGGTCTAAGAAAACATAGTTTTGTTTATCCATTTTTCCTTAAAATTTTAGTTACTTCAAATAACCTAGCAAATATTTTATTCTTAGTATTAATGATTAAGAATAAGATGAAAGGAGTTTGCAAAATTTATTTTCGCAGAGGCTGTTTTTCATTGATATCTTTGTTTTATAGATGTTACCATCAGCATATGTGAAATTAAGTAGGAAATTTCATCACTGAAAATTCTTCTGCAATAAATGATGGAAGGAGATTTCTATAATAAGTATCTGGTACTGATTTATCGTCAGTTGAAAGGGCTGAGTTGATGAGTAACACTTGTAACAGATAATACAGTAGTAGTAAAGAATTATACAATGTACACATAATGTGTAATGGTAGTGTGTAGTGGCATTACAATGTACTCAAATTGAGGAGTATCAGTTAAAATGTGCACAAAAAAGTGAGGGTTTGTAATGAATGGTTCTATTCACAGTATAACAAAGGATATTTTGGAGTTTTTACTTTTTAACAATTGTTTTTTAAATTTATAGGATTTTTACTTTTTTTCTGTTTATACAATGTTCAGTAGGACAATAAGATCAACTGTAGTAGATGTTTGTACAATGTTCAGTAGGACAACATGATCAACAGTAGTAGATGTTTATACAATGTTTAGTAGGACAACATGATCAACTGTAGTATATGTTTATACAGTGTTCAGTATGACAACATGATCAACTTTAGTAGATGTATATGCAATGTTCAGTAGAACAATATGATTAACTTTAGTAGATGTTAATACAATATTCAGTAGGGCAACATGATCAAATGTAGGAGATGTATATACAATGTTCAGTAGGACAACATGAATCAACTTTAGTAGATGTAT
>NW_013671636.1:37419-41158 GCF_000517525.1 Limulus polyphemus
GGTAGATGTATATACAATGTTCAGTAGGACAACATGATGAACTGTAGAAGATGTTTATACAATGTTCAGTAGGACAACATGATGAACTGTAGAAGATGTTTATACAATGTTCAGTAGGACAACATGATGAACTGTAGAAGATGTTTATACAATGTTCAGTATGACAACATGATGAATTGTAGTAGATGTATATACAATGTTCAGTAGGACAACATGATGAACTGTAGAAGATGTTTATACAATGTTCAGTAGGACAACATGATGAACTGTAGAAGATGTTTATACAATGTTCAGTAGGACAACATAATTAACTTTATTAGATGTTTTGTGATTTTTTAATGAAACTAAGTGCACATTTTTGGTAGAAAAAAAGTTTTGTTCCTTATATTATCATTATAATTTTTTCACTCTTGAGTATTTTTCAAGTCCGTCAATGAAAGTTTAAACAAAGATTTTATAAATGGTTTTAAAATTTATGAGAATTAAAGTTCCAATGAATTTCAGTTTTTATTGATATATGAAAAATACAAGAAAAAATTATTTATTAAACCTATGATTTCTTTGTTTGCAGATACTGATAAAAAGTATTTGTGTTCACATGCCAAGCGTAACATTCAATGTGATACCCATAATTTGTTTTAATTGTTTGAGCTTATACTCTGTATAATTCTTAAATATTACATGAAAGAGTTAGATTTGTCACCATGACAACTATGTGGTAAGTTTATTACGGTGTTGAAGCTTTTGCTACAGTTTCAAAGCTATTAAAACATTTTTTTATGATTTTATCGTATAATCCTTTGTTTTGTAACTTCATATCTATTATAAACATTCAAGACATTGCTTGGTTGACTTTTTAGGCCTACAACTGTCAGTTATGTAAGTTATTCATCTTGTTGTATATAAGTGTGGCAAACACTTTACAAACATCCAGTGTTTGAAAATTGTTTGGGTTAAGTCTTGGAGATTCTCCAACATTCACTGATCTGATATTTTGTAATATAATGAGGAGGAAAACCTCTTCTACAAGTGGAAACGTAGTTGTTTTTTCTTCTTCCAAGTTTATGGTGGCTAAACAGCAATATACAGCTGCAGAAGTAAAGGAGTGACTGTTGAGGAAGCCCCAGGATTCACCCAAAACATGTGTTAAAGCACATTATCCTGCTGAAGATATGTGGTAGTAACAGTACAAAGTCATATGATCTGCACATTAATAACATATCCACTAACAAAACACAAGATTTGCCTGGGCAAATTCATCTGTGATTAGGAAAAGAAGGATAGTATATGCCATTGATTCTGTGAAACAGTGTGCAGTAGATGCTGTGGCATAACACAGTAAAAGAGTTACTAATTGAATGGTGTACAGTTTTTCTGTGTCAAGGTAGTACATAAGAAAAACATTTGTTTGCCATTTCCATTTAAGTATAACTTGTCTGCATATGTGAAAAATAGTTGATTTGTGTGCTTTATTGGTTCATAAACAATCCTTTGTTGATTTAGAGAGAATGTGTATATACTTGTATTGAGAAAATGTAATAGTACGGAAATGCTGATGACGTAAAGTGTTTTGTTGAAATTCCAGTTAAATTTCAAGCATCATAAAGTTTTTTCTTCTTGATTTTTTTTAAGTTTACCAATTAAGATCATAGATACATCTTTTAAAATTTATAAATGTGTACATATCTTGAAATTTTTGTAGACAAAAACGTCGAACGGACTTGGGTTACAAACGAGCTTATACCGATGAGGAACTACAAGCAGCGCTTCGAGATATTCAGACTGGAAAACTGGGTACTCGTCGTGCAGCTGTTATTTATGGTATTCCACGGTCTACTTTAAGAAACAAAGTTTATAAATTGGCAATGGAGAGAAAGAAAAAACAAAGAGGGACCATAGATGAACCTAAAACTCCTTCAGTAATCAATAGCCAGTCAAAAGAAGAGAAGCTAGGAGATAATGTTTCCACTGTAGGAAGTGAGTCATTGAGACAGTTGTTGAAGATGACAATTAATCACAAGGTACAGAAAACCCAAGCTTTGCCATCCAAAGAGTGGAGTACGAAAAATGAATCTTTTAAGATGTGGCCCTTTATTAGTCCCGATTTCTACAGTAGTGACCCTACGAGCATCGTTCGGTTAATAAATGGGCTTGAGCATAGCCATGCTGTTGCTCCTCTAATAGCTAAGGTGAGTTCACACAAGGGGATGTTTAACTCTTAATGAATTAAATGAGCTTAGAAATTTAAATTGAAACATAAATGCTGTAAGGAAGGTACTTGAAATTAATAAATAGTGTAAACACACAAATGTTTGTTGAAGATAGCAAAATACAATCATTGTGTCAAAAAAATAGGTTAAATCTGCATGATGAAGGTGTAAGCCTCATCAGTGATAGAGGAAAATAATTCTGAAATCTTCCAGTTTTCTAAATTTGATTTTGAAAATTTCAGGAAACTTAAGAAATCCCTTCAGTAAAAATATAAGAAATGTTAGGGGAAAAAAATTATTATTGAAATTTGTTAAATGAATTGGTAGAAACTCAGAATTGTTTTAGGCCTACAAGTAAAGGCAGAGGTTACTTGCTTGTTACATGCAAGAGACATTATTTGGGATAACCATTGATTGTACACTGTGTAGAATTGTAATAAGTTTATTAATTTGGAATTTTCAGTCTTGCTGAGCTGATGCAACAGTCTTAGAATTCCAGATATTTATTTAAAATTAATATTGGTTTATCTAGATTAGATTGCATAATGTTATAAAATGTTCTTTCATTGGTCGTTTCTTTAATTATTATTATTGTATGGTAAATATAATGCAAAATCTAGTCAACATAACAAATTAGCTTATTTCTTCCTTGATGTTGGCTACGGGCTACTTTCACTTGTAGTTATAGGTGTAACTGCTCAAATTGTGTTTTAACAGAAATTCCCAGACTAATGGTAAGTACATTTACAGAATTTCCTTGCTAATCATTCAAGTAACTGTGAAAAATTTTTCTGACTTCACTAAATGATTACTTGTATTTATCAGTAACATATTCTCATCTGTAGATATTAGACAAAACCTCTTGGTTATTACATCATCATTGTTCATGGCTCCCTGTAGCAAAAAACATTATAACATTGAAAATATAGCCTACAACACTGGGTGAAGTTTCTTGAACAGTACTAATATACAAATTTAACAGTACAATATACTGCCCATTCACCACATCTTTTGGTGTTTTCCTTCTTTGGGGTTATGGTATGCAGATGGGTTATAAATTAGTTATAACTAATATTGTATTAAATGTAAAAGAGAACTATTAACAAATCCTGGAAGACAAGACATGACAGTTGGGTGTAGCAAGAGAGGTCTGATTTTCTATTCGATGGCTCTGTAACCAAACACGATTGAAGGCAATAAAATTATGATTTGTCTCAGTGATGACAATTTTATTGTGAGTAATTTATGTCAAATGTCGTACTTATTGGAGGGGTGGTGAATAAAGTAGAGAAGAGGGAATGCCTAGGGAAAAAAGTCGCATTTCTCACACTTGGGTAAATTGAAGATTTTTTTAATATTGCCTTATAAAATTAAGAACTTAAAACTTGTATATCATTAAAATATTTACAATACTACAATATTTTTATATGTTCAACTACTCCATTAATGGCTGTAAAAGACTAATATTTTTATATGTTGTTCAACTACTCCATTAATGGCTGTAAAAGACTATAATATTTTTATATGTT
>NW_013671636.1:42158-46963 GCF_000517525.1 Limulus polyphemus
TTTATATGTTGTTCAACTACTCCATTAATGGCTGTAAAAGACTACAATATTTTTATATGTTGTTCAACTACTCCATTAATGGCTGTAAAAGACTATAATATTTTATAATGCATAAACTCTCTGCTTATTCACCATTATTCTTTATAGATAAGTTTCTTAAATTACTATTTTACCTTGTTTGTCAGTCTAACTATTATGTGTATATTCACATTTCAAGTCTTCTTCCTGTGTTTGTGATAAAATGACGTTTATTGTATGTCTGTGGTAGTTTGTGTAACCACTTTAATTCAGATCTTATAACAGTGGTCTTGGCAAAAGTGAATGATTTCAAGTTAAAATGAATTTTTTGGAATACAAGTATGTTTGTCTTTTTATTTTCTAGAGATATAAGGATCATGAGTAATGTATGTGTCTTTATTTTTCAGATGTTAACAGGGATAGAAACATTAGCTTTGAAAAGGCCGCCTTCTGAAGACAGCGTACCAGATCAGTCACTGATAGGTATTGGTCAGCTGCCATTGTTGCCAGAACTCATTCATCATCTGGCAGAGGAACGAATGCTTCTAGAGTGCGATCGCAGCAATCGACTGTGTAAAGAAGAGACGGACACATCTGAGAAGGACATGTCCGATTGCTTGTCAAATGTGATACTAAAAGTTCCGTCCTTTCGACCTGGCACTCAGTTAAATGACAGCAACAGTGACACAGCTAATGCTTTGTCACTTAGTCAAACAGGTCACTACCCAGGAAATAAGGGTATATCTGTGTCTTTAAAGGAGCTGATTGCCAAAAGTATTAGCCAGAGAGTTGGAAAAACTAGTTTCTGCCCAAAGAAAAAAAATAATTATACACATAGCCAACCAGCAGTAAATGAAGGTAAAACATACAATAACCTGAAAACCAGATTGTCATCAAGTCCTGCCACTCATTCTTCCTGTCCAAGTTCTCGTCAGACCAGTGAAACTTCCAAAAGGGAAAGGAAACAAATTCGTCCAAAACGTGGACGTTACAGAAATTATGATCGAAACAGCCTTGCAATGGCTGTACGAGCAGTACAGCGAGGTGAGATGAGTGTTCATCGTGCTGGTAATTACTACGGTGTACCCCATTCTACTCTTGAATACAAAGTAAAGGAGCGGCATTTGTTACGAAACAAGAAGAATTTGAAATACCATCAAAAGTCTTCTGAGAGCTCAGCATCTGATAAGAGTAACGAAAGTAATCATAGCTTAAAAAAACTTCTACAAGGAACAAACATAAGTGAAGGTGAGTCAACCCTATGTTCGGACAAGCCAGAGAGCTCAACTTCACACCCAACTTCTTTGCCGTCCCACACGTCACTTTGGAAAACCATGCCTTTTTTATCTGAGGATTTGGCAGGACTGAGTTCTAGTTCAAGCAACTTTTTTGCCTCTCAGATGATTCGTAAACTGCAGGCTAATGCTCAGCGGCAAGAAGGTTGTAGTGGAAATCAACGTCAAGAAGTGGGCATTTTGGAGAACCTGATTAAAAAGACTCTTGAAAAGTCTGTTTCTATGGAAGAGAAAGGCTCCTCATCCTTAATTATCTCCTGTAGCAATGGAGAAAGTGATGTTAATTTAAATCACAAATAATAGACATTTTTGTTGTTGTGTCATCTCAGTCAAACTGTCCCTCTGGAAGAAGTGCTGAAGCACTCTAATTAGTAGCAAAACCCTTCATCAGAGTTTATCTTCTGTTGTTCAGATGTGCACGTGGTGCCTTTAGTTGTTGTGTTGTTATTTACCACTTTGAGATCAACCTAGTCCCAGCTGTGATGGAAGTCAAAAATTATTTACTATAATGTAATGTATAATCGAGTGGGTTTTTTTCTTATTCGTGTTTCTTTTTCAGGTAGTTTTTTTTAATTTTCATTTATATATTTTTTTGAATGATGGATGTTTTTTTATTAAGAAAGTAAGGCTGTGATATGGTTTTCAGTTTTCAGAATACTTCCACACTCTACAGAAAAATCATTCCATAAATTTTAATTCCTATGTTGGCATTCCAAAATTTGATTGGCATTCCAATCGTCAAAACATAAACTGAAATAATTAGTGCATTTTTGAGATAATTTTTAGAATAGCTGTGGTTTTTCTACAATGCAGTTAAAATATTGGCAAATTTTATATAGATTAATGTTTAGGTTTTCCTTGACAAGTTCCATCACCATTAAACATTTCCTGTTTTTTTCATTAAACTTAAAAAAGATAAAACATTTACAGTTGTGGTATTATCTGTTTGATTTATAAAACTGTTATATTAGCATATATAACTTTTACAGTCTTGTTTGTTATAGTTTTAAGTATTTTTTTCTCTTTACAAAAATCAGTTATTGTGTGAATTCATTGTACTGTATCAAAAACAACCAGCACTTCAGAGTTTTTTTAATAAGATATAGCCAATGATGTCTAAATGTTTTAGAACCCAAAAGTCTGTATTCTGTTATCTTGAACACTACAACCTTGTCACAAGTCTGTCTGTTTTGAAATACTGAAAGATTTTTTGCACATTCTAGGAAGATTGTGTAACATAGAAAGGTCGATAGTAGTCATTTTGATGGAAAATTGGGGACCATTTGTCAAATTTGTATTGACGTGGATGTATTTAATATTTAGTCTAGATGAATATTCAATTTTAGTATGAAAACAAAATTCAGCACAATTTTTAATGTTTGTTGCTAGTCCCCATATTAATTCAGATTTCCTCCCACAACTACTGGTTTCTGTGGTGTGAGTATATCCTTGTTAATTCAGGTTTCCTACCATAACTACTGGTTTCTGTGGTGTGAGTATATCCTTGTTAATTCAGGTTTCCTACCATAACTACTGGTTTCTGTGGTGTGAGTACATCCTTGTTAATTCAGGTTTCCTACCATAACTACTGGTTTCTGTGGTGTGAGTACATCCTTGTTAATTCAGGTTTCCTACCATAACTACTGGTTTCTGTGGTGTTGAGTATATTGCCTGTTACATTACTAATGATAGAAATTACTTCATTGTCTTCAACTTTTTATCGTGTGCATATTACAGGAAAGACTTAGCTGTTGAGGAGAACTATAAATCCTCAACCTCCGAAACTTAGCCTCTTTCTCATGACTATCTGTAAATATCTATAAACAATTTGAACACCTGGAATGTTTGTACTAATGATATTTGAAATAAAAATAAATGAATCTATTTTTAGTGATGTTTCCAAACCATGAATCATGATAGAATAAATTAAAAACTTCTACAACAAAGTTGGGTTATATAGTTTACCATGAATCATGATGATAGAATAAATTAAAACTTCTACAACAAAGTTGGGTTATATAGTTTATGTTACTTTTGTGATGGCTACACGTAGTCTTTATTTTTAAGATTAGATTATTATGTGTGTGCGTTTTGTTTTTTATTATTATTTAGAACCAGTTAAGATGCTTTAAGAGTTAAATTCCATAAAAATATTTAGCTATATGGGGAAAATATTCAAGTTTCCTTGTTGCCATTTCTGATTGGCATAAATGCAGTGAAATAAAGAATTTTGTCTAATGGTTAAGAGTGTGACTTGTTTTGAAACTTTTACATCCAGTTTACACCTGACCCCAATAGCAGGTCAAGAATTGCATCAGGTGCAAAACAGTTTGAGACAATTGTGTACAAAAAATACTTTATAACATAGCTTTTAAATTATGGTTGCCAATTTGCTGTTATCCATATTCAAAACTATTTAATATAAATTGTACTTATTATTGTATGATTTTAGCAGCTAATTCCTCTGGTAAAAGTTGTATCAATGTATTGATTCAAGTTTTAACAGTTTGGAAGAGATATATAGTTGTTAAATTTTAATACAGGAAAAAAAATTGTTTAATCTAAATGAAAGTTCAAATTTCAATCAAGACAACATGAATAAAAAATATAAAAAGCGGGAACAAGATGTAAAATGCACAGCAAAAACATCATTTGATCAATGGCCAACATTAAAAGACTACAGTTTGTGTTTATATCAGGAGTAAAACCCACTTAGTACGTATGATATTCATAAGAAATTAATATTTATGTCCAAAACTGTGCATTAACATCAGCTAACCGTTCACGACCTGTTATTGACAAATTATTTAATTTACAACACAGAATTTCTATTGATTCTCGAATGTTAAGTTGGGTTTATTAAAAATTATTGCTTCATACCTATATATCGAATGACCTGTTTCGACAGTGTGTTCAGTAAGTGGAGGAATTTACTTATTTTTATGATGTACGTAACCTATATTTTCATTAAGATGATATTTGAAGTTATGTTTAGTTTGGCCGATATATTTTTATTACATTCACACCTCATTTCAAATATTTTTTATTTTTCTTTTGGCACTAGGAAGTATTGTTTTGATTTTATTAATTGGTTTAAAAATAGGAACAACATGATGTTTGCTGGCGATTTGGCTGGTTACATCTTGTAGATCTCTGTATGATAAGATTCACTGTCTGTGTGTCACATAACTCCTCAACCGCTGGTTGCACTGACTTCTAACTGGTACCAGACAAATTTTCTCGATCCGAGGTTTGGACAAAAGTAAAACTTTTTATCCATCCCTTGGGGATTTCCCGAAAATCCCTTCTCCTGAACTCACCAACTTCTAAATGGTGTCAAACGAATCGTCTCGGCGCCTAGGTTTGTATAAAAGTTAAAGTTTTCACTCAACACCTTAAGGAACCCGGGTATTTCGCGAAAACACTTTTATAATTGGGTAGGCGAATACAGGCTTTGGAGCCTCCTCCACAGACATTGCAACAGTTAGAAGC
>NW_013671636.1:47955-57205 GCF_000517525.1 Limulus polyphemus
AATCGAGATATAAAATTGCAGAGATAGAGACGGACAATTAAGTCAAGCGCGGTAGTAAGTAAAGTGCGTGAATCGTTCATTGTGAATTATAGCGTGTGTTTATGTTTAAAAAAAAAACCGCAAATGTCCGAGTGTTTGCCAGGTGCCCTCTTTTTTAGTATATGAGCCTGGCAAAGAAAGCTAGCGAGAGAGGCAGATAGACTGCAGAGAAGAGATAGATAATTGAGTCAAGCAAACAGTAGGCACCGTAAGTAAAGTGTGCGAATCGCTGTGATTTATAGCATGTTTTATAAAGGTTGTAAAGTCTAAAGTCACTGTGGAAATTCTGTGTATTACTAAAATTTGTATCCATAAAGAATAAAGTAGTTTTAATCAAGAAGGGACTTGTATCGCTGAAGTTTCTCGGAAAGAATTTTACCGGAAATTATCAATACAAGCAGATACGCAACAAGTAGAACGAGAGGAAGTGGAAAGTATGAGCACAAATGAAACAGTTAAATTAGAATAGATTTAAATCAAATGAAGAACGTGTATTATTTAGAGACAGAAAAAGAGTTTTATGTATAACGTCTAGATTACTCTAAACTACTGAAGATGAAATTTTGAAGATACCGAAACGTTTAATAAATTCTTCATATTATTATGTTCATGTTCATTATTGTTACTAATTTCGATGTTTAATCATGAATACGCTCCAGGACGACATCTAACGACCAAACATCAAATTATAT
Source organism: Limulus polyphemus (assembly GCF_000517525.1). Lineage (NCBI taxonomy): Eukaryota > Metazoa > Arthropoda > Merostomata > Xiphosura > Limulidae > Limulus > Limulus polyphemus. The sequence goes on from NW_013671636.1 coordinate 48,687, forward strand.
TTCCGACATTTTATCAATAAGAAATAATAGTTATATTGTACTAGAGAAAGTAGTACATAATTTTTATAGCACGAATTGTGCAACATAAACTTGAGTGATACTTTTATAAGCATTACTAGAGTAACAGTTATATTTAACACTCGTAAATAGTAACTAATACTACTTAACATTTTTCACTGTAGTACAGCATTGTATATGACATTACACAATCACAAATAAGAGTAAGTTGTAACGTAGTATAACTTCAATTATAAGTTTTTCGTGTGCTTCATCATTGAGCTTTCATAATCGTAATATTTTACAAGTAGAGGTAAGGATATTATTTTATACTTCGTTATTTTTATATGACTGATGTGACATGCTAAACTATAGTTGTAATTTATATACTTTGACATTGTAATTGTATCTACAAGTTGAGTACAACTACAAGTACTGAAGTAGGCATAGCTTAGCTTATTGCTATTTGTGTTATTAGTATTAGGGCTAAGCACAATTGTAACAAGCGTAGAACTTTCTTAAATATATTTAACTACGTGCACTGTGGTTTGTGCTTCGTGTCCACTTGAAACTAAATTCATTCAACTTTCATAAAAAATAAAGAGCAACTGTTAGTAACTCGTCTTTAGATAAGATCTTTACTTTAGCTATGTTATGATATATTTAGTTAGGCTTGCTCCATTTGTTGGGCAAAGTCAGGACAAGAGCGAGACGAAACTGTGAAAGAGTGGAACTTAGATGTTGTAAATACAATACAGTTTACAAAACTAAAAAAAAAGTAAGAGTTCCATATGGCACCCCCACTCAACTTAAAAAAAAATTCATCAAAGTAATATTTATGTATTAATAAATCATATTAATAGTATGATCTGTTATACCACTTACTTCATTAATTAGATGTACAATCTACTTGGGGATAAACATCCAGGCAATTCTACAATTTTTGGGTGGGGTGCCATATGGAACTCTTTCCAAAAAGAAAACAATATTTATTACTAACACCATAGTATATCTGTATTTGAACCAATATATTTTCAAATGCAGGTAAATTTATATTATACACATAAATTCTTTTAAATTTGAATTACAAGTCTTCATAAGTTTCAAAACTTGTACTCCACACTACTTTCTAAACTCTAGTTATATACTACACACATGTTAGCAACATGTGTAACTGCAATTAAGAGGATGGTAAATAAAAATTTATGATTTAACTCTTATTTTGTTAGAATGTACACGTTTTAATTGCTATATGCACTGAGTTTGTACTTGTTTATACCCAAAAGCTTATTACAACTACAAGATTGTCAAATATTTTATTAGTAACCTCTAGTAGCATTAAAAGCATATATTATTTTATTAGTAGCATATTTGATAAAATGTCAAGAGTTTGATGTAAAAAGTGTATAAAGATAATTACTTGACAAGTGACAGAATTATGTTGAACATTGTTTTTGTATCACACAAAGGAGTGTTTGAATCATTACCATTTGGTTATGTTTTATTGTAAAGTTTTGTGATAATTATGAACCACAACAAAAAAATAAGCAATACCTTACAGAAAGGTTAATATTTACCCAGACATTAATGGTGAACTGTTATATTTTGGTATAACTGCATAGAAAATTTGATTATTAATAAGGTTTTCATGTTTAGTGAAAAATTAAAGATACTTTATGACTTGTAGAAAACTTAGTTTTTTTGTTTAAAAATTTTGCACAGAAAGTGAAATAGGTGTATGGTGATTAGATAAACATTTTTTTTTAGAATTATCCCTGCTGAAAGAATGTTTTTTTTGTATATACAAACTATATAGTACACACACACACACATATATATATGAATTTTATTTCCCAAGGAAAATTAGGTTAATTTGACACAATTTACATGTCTATTGTTTTCAATTTTCCTAGCCTTGCCATAAACAATGGCATACAGAACATGGTATCAATAAACAGAACCAGCTCTAATGATAAGAATCACATATAGAACATGGGATAAATAAACAGAACCAGCTCTAAGAATAATAATCACACACAGAACTTGGGATAAATAAATGGAACCAGCTCTAACAATAAGAATCACATACAGAACATGGGATAAGTAAACGGAACTAGTTCTAACAATAAGAATCACATATAGAACATTGGATAAATAAACAGAACCAGCTCTAATGATAAGAATCACACACAGAACTTGGGATAAGTAAATGGAACCAGCTATGAAGATAAGAATCACATAAAGAACATGGGATAAATAAATGGAACTAGTTCTAACAATAAGAATCACATATAGAACATTGGATAAATAAACAGAACCAACTCTAAGAATAATAATCACACACAGAACATAATAGTTGACGTATCCGAATATGTTCTGGACAAATTTTACTTTTTTCTCCAACATTTAGTTTGTTTTTGTTTGTTTAGTGTGTACCGGTTTCCTTATTTCTTGTTTGTTTAGTGTGTACCAGTTTCCTTATCTTTTGTTTGTTTAGTGTGTACTGGTTTCCTTATCTTTTGTTTGTACAGGTTTCCTTATCTTGTTTGTTTAGTGTGTACTGGTAATGTGGTAACTGTGTGAGTGAAGCTCTGTATTGTACTTATAGCTGTAATTTACTCTAAAATATATCTTCAGAAACTTAGAAACTATTACATACCAGTAATAATGTGAAAAATATATACATTTTTCAGCTTATATACTACACACCTGTTGGCAACATTTGTAATTGTGATTAGGAGGAGGATAGATATGTGTACCACACCCATAATTCAGTTAGCTAGGTAATCACAGAAGAGAAAAATGCCCATTTACGTAGTAAAGTGATTGTGAACTTAGTAGTGACCCTGTTATATTTAATGCTGTAAATGTGTACACAATTTGAAAACATGGAAAATAATAAAAAGTTTTATTATTTGCTTCCATTTTGTAAACACTAGTACATGTATTTCTCTCTGTTTGAATTAAATAGCACCAAAAATAAAAGAATACAACATATATTAGTGTTGACCATCTTTTTTAGTGACAACCTGGTACATGTATCAATCTTGTCCTCATCATTAATGCTTAAAAACTTTAATTTTACATAAGTTTTGAGCTGTTACTAAGTTACTACCATCTTTAAAGATCCTTGATTAACTAACCTCACACTAAGAGCTGCATCTGTTAATGGTTAATGAAGTCTCATTTGAAACATAAGGAATTGGCTAATGGGTGAAATGTAGCATTTGTTGATAACGCTTTATTTAAACAAAAAATTGAGAAATAAATAAAAAAAATACAGAGATAAATTCAGTCATACATTTAAATACACATTCTTCCTTTGCTCTTCAATGACTCAAAGCAAAATGTTATCTAGAATTTTACTGTAATTTTGAAACTAGATTTAGCAATGAATAAATAATACTAATAATACTGCATTGTAGTTTCTTTCTGACTAGAAGTCACTTTAACAGTTGAAGATGAACAAGTAGATTATGGTATTGGGGGATTGAAAAAAAATCCAGTTTTCATTTAAAACTATAAAGTGCATTAATTTCTCAAATAGATAAGATAGATTTGTCTCTAGATGTAAAATTACCTAAAAACTTTATTACCGGTTGTCTACTATATGTAAGGGTTAGCTTATACAGTTGTATGAAATCATACATTCTAAAATTAGTAGGACTAAATTGTACCCGTGCTTCTCAAACTGTGGTCCACAGGCTGGTCCAAAATGAAAGCTACATATGTGCAATGGGCCATACAAGGGAACAGAACAGGTGAAAAATGTATGATTTGTCAAATTGTATAAGCTAGTCCTTACATGTAGTAGACAACCAGTAATTTATAAAAAATAATGTTTGGTCAACTTGCTTATAACTATACAAGATTAGCAAAATATACAGACCTAACGTAAAAAAAACATGCAAAGGTGATTAATACCTGAGAAAAATAAACAGATAGTAAGCTTGTTTTTATTAAGGAGTATTTTAAGCAAACAATTGTTTTCAAGCATGACATTATGTAAATAATAAATTTTCCCCTATATTGAAACTTGTGTACATATTAAGATGGATCCACATGGCTTTTTTTAAAGTTTAGTTTCTGTCTTATGACTAAACTTTGAAAGCATCACACCAGGTTTTAACTATCTTTGATTCATGAAGAATTAATAAAAATATTAGACAAAGTAACAAAAGTCTTTCTTAGAACTTTTGCAAAACTTTAACGTCTATTGGGCAACTGAAAAGCAATATGGGATTTATTTTTAATAACCCAAGAGAAGCTGAAGTTTTTCAGAAGGCTGATAACAAAAATCATTATTTGTGAAATGTTTGGAATAGTCTTGAGTTGATATTTGGAGTAAAAACTTGTATTTGTTTTGTACTATCAGATTTTAGTCTTTTTAGGGGAAAATATAAAAGAAAAATCCTTTCACATGATATTCTTTCTTTTTTTGGGAATTTAAGCAACCAAAAGCTGAGTAGTACTTTGTTGTTATGTCCAGCTTAACAAACTCTTAGCATCAGATCACCTTGTCAAGACAAGTTCCCTTATCACTAAGACAATCTGCATAAAATTCCTTTTTTTATACAATTTTTTTTAAGTCATCAATTATTTATATGAAAACAATTGAAAAGACATTTTCATATTGCTAAACATCAGTTATAAAAAAATACAATAATTGGACTCATTTACATGTCTAACATCCCAAAAGCATTAGAACATTCAAATATACTGATTATTTCCATTTTCATTGTACAATTGAAACTTTTTTCACATTGAAAGTATTTTATAATTTAGTACTGTAATTGAGTTTCAGTAATTCCTATTGTATCATAGTCTTCCATTTCAACTTAAGCCCTGAACTCATCCATTTTGTTCCTGATACTCCTAAAATTAGCAACTGAATTTGTCCATAAATTTGACAGTTATCTTTAAAACTGTAATTCGATAAATCTTCTAGTTACCCTAGCTATCCTATCAGTTTGTTTTTCAAAATTTTTAAGCTTCTTCATGACTAGTTTAAACAGTCTTTAATAAATATACTTAGAGTTTTTTCCAAACATTGTGCTAGCTAGCTTGTTTAATGTAGCCCATCTTTAACACAGTTCACCTTTACCCTGAAAACTATCCTACAGGTTCAACCAGCCCATCAGCTTCTCTTAGCATATCCATGATAATTTTCATTTAAGCCTTGGATTCTGCTTATTAATGTATTTTCATACTTTTTAAGTAGCCCTCTGGTTTACTACTTCTAACATCCTTGGATCCTAAAAGAGAATATTCCGTGGTACCTGGAACTAAACTGTTAACTTGATAATGTTCTTTATTTTAACATCTGGCAAACACATTCTAGTCCTAATTTTTCTGTGTTCACACTACAAACTACTTTGTCAATAGGCTTATTGTGTTTTCAGTTTTTTATAGAATATTTAATTTTATTTGTTACTTACTATAGCCAGCTTCTTATATTTGTTAGAGAGGTTGTGTTTGGAACACCACATAGTATGTTCACTATTTTATTTTCTTTGTATTATTTTTAACATTCTTATATTTTTAAGGACAGTTTAGGTATTAAATACTGCAACTAGCTCAACACAGTTTAAACAGTAACATGTCATCATAAATTTGTCACAGAATGTCATTCTTCCAATACAATACCTTACCTATTCTCACATAATAACTTTCCTTGATTTGTGCTGTCCTCTATTTGTGCAACTTTTGCTTGACATTAGTTTTGAGGCTCCCACCTAACATCACATGTTTACACCAGTGTTATAGTCAAGACCTCAATGTCCAAGACCGAGACCTTGCAATAACTTACACAATGAAAAATATAGCAAGAAGAATAAAAATCACAAATCAAACAAACTTTATTAACATCTTAACCACAAATCTTTCACACCTTAACCCCATAGTCTCTTCCTATTGAAAAAAATAATGAATGAATAAAAAAATCAAAAAGGTCAGCAAATAAAACTAAAACCAGTATTGGTGTAAGTAAATTCTGTATGATCTTTGAAGCCAAACAGGATCACAGCAGATCTACTAGACAAGTTGAATATCAGGGATAATCGCTAACATTTGATGTAAATATGTACACCAGATGAAGTTCACACAAACTTGTAATAAGCCTAGATGTAGCAATTAGTTTTGAATAGCATGTTATAACTGCAGATTAGCATACAGGCAATATAGTGGTTAGTGATGTAAACAAAAGTAAGGGAGGTGTTATAAATATCATTACAAAGGTGTAGTACCAATGGGGTTTTACTAGTAAAACATCATTACAAAGATGTAGTATCAAGGGGGTTTTACTTGTAAAACATCTTTGTAAAGGTGTAGTACCAAGGGGTTTTACTTGTAAAACATCTTTGTAAAGGTGTTGTATCAAGGGATTTTACTGGTAAAACATCTTTGTAAAGGTGTAGTACCAAGGGAGTTTTACTAATAAAGTATCTTTGTAAAGATGTAGTACCAAGGGAGTTTTACAAGTTAAACATCTTTGTAAAGGTGTAGTAACAAGGGAGTTTTACAAGTAAAACATCTTTGTAAAGGTGTAGTAACAAGGAGGTTTTACTGGTAAAACATCTTTGTAAAGGTGTAGTAACAAGGGGGTTTTACTGGTAAAACATCTTTGATGTTACACCGCACCTCGTTTGAACAGCTGCATAATCAGTATTTAGCAATTAATAATCCTGGGTAGGTGACTGGTCTAATACTGTTAAAACTTTTAAATTTAGACGGTCTCCTTTTCAAAACCTGTAAAACATCGAGATGGAGACCTTCAGAAGAGTGGTCATGAGACCCACAACAGTGGTTTACGCATGATATAGCTGCATTGTAGCATGCAAATGAGCATGTGACAACCCTCCACCAATAGGAGTGTGACACACCCTCCTATTGCAGCTGACTCCCTGTATACTGTAGAGCACAATCATCACTTCTTCATTTGGCTCTCATGTGTAACAATGTGTATTTTTTCACTCCTGAACTTTTCAGATTTAGACATTTTTAAGTGGAAGTATCTTCAAAGACATTGTTTCACAAGTGTTGGTAACTTCCACTTTATCTGGTGAGAAAAAACACGACTTTGTTCATGCTAGCCTACTAACTATATTGGTGTTGAGTTTGTCTTTGTCTGTTGGGAGAATTGCAATTTTTTGTGTGGCAGGTGGTGGAGTCTTTCATGTGGCCTGAGCTTTCTTTTCTCCCTGACATACCTCTGCCTATGTTTCTTGTTCATGATGGAAGACATTTTACCAGTTTTTCCAACCTACATATGCCTCATTTTATACCAATATTGTCCTGGTTCTACCTCAATGTTCGTAACTAGGTTTCTCAGGTATGTTTTTTTACATATTTAATTATTTTAACCACTACTTTGGGGCATACATGACTTTGTTACCTTATATGACTAGGCATGACTTTGTGCTGTATTGCTTTTCTTTGACTCTTAAACTTTAGTCTTTTCTTCAGATTTGGGATTCAGATCTTTTGCATTTTGTTCATCTTTCTTAGGTTTTCCTACCTTCGTCTTACACATACTACCCTTTTCTATTATTTTTCCGTGGTAATCCACCATTCCTTTGTGGTGTTTTTCACTACCCTTTTCTATTATTTTTCCTTTTTTCCGTGGTAATCCACCATTCCTTTGTGGTGTTTTTCACTACCCTTTTCTATTATTTTCCTTTTTTCCATGGTAATCCACCAGTCCTCTGTGGTGATTTCCACAGATACTCATTCACTTATTTTTTCTACAGTAACATGTTTATCTTCCTCTTTATTTTCACTACTTATTTGGTTGATAAAGTTGGTTGGGATGTGATTCCCTTATTACTCAGTTGTTTTGCCTCCATCATATCTCGTATGCTTTCTTCTGGTTCCTTTTATCTGCTTTTATGATTTTGCTGGTATGCTTGTATCTCTGGTGTCATATGTTGGGGATGCATGCCAATGTTATGCCTTATCCTCACTGGTTTACTGTCTCTTCCGTGCTCCTTTCACTGCTCATCGACTTTGGTGCTGTTAATCTTAGTGGTGACTGTCCTATAGGCTCAGGGTCAGTAGGACCTGTTTTGTTTGGTGTATGCACCTTTGTCCTCCATTTGCAGTTAATTTTTGAGAACTGAGATTTCTGTTAAAAAGCCTCAACCTTCATTTTTAGCTCTGCAAGTGTAGAGTACTTTGAGTGTCCTGAAAATCATATTCAAACCCACATTTCTCAGACATAACCCAATACTGCCCCCTGTAATCTCCATCTTACTTATCCCTGAATCATGTGTACCTCTAACCATGATAAAGGTACCTATCATAAGTTTTAATTTTCCATTGATAATATTATATTATCAATCTATTCACACAATATTTATAAATTTATCTGTAGACTAGAACATCCATGTAGTGATGTTGTGTCATTTTATGTTTTGCTTTATGTAATGTCAAGGAGTATGTGCATTTTAACAAATAAAAATTTAGTTTATTTAGTTTTAATTCTTGTATTTTTTTGAATCAGGAGTAACTTTATGAGTAGTTAT
>NW_013671637.1:0-2056 GCF_000517525.1 Limulus polyphemus
ACTAAGATCACAAAACACTACTACTTTAAAGCCTACTATTATAACTAAGATCACAAAACACTACTACTTTAAACCTACTATTATTACGATCACAAAACACTACTACTTTAAAATGTACTATTATAACTAAGATAACAAAACACTACGACTTCAAAACAATATTTTTAAGGATGTCTTTAACATAATGTAAAATCAAATTTTGGAAAAGGTCTATCACTGCTTGGGTTCCTGTTTGTTGTTTGAATGATTCAGTCACTGTTGTTTAAAATATTATATGCACAAACGTTAGCCTCTGAGAAAGCAATGGTTACAAACAAAATAACAATATTAAATTGTGTGTTTATACATAATAATACATAGGTAACTAAAGGTGTTTTTCAGTTTACAAAGGACGGTTAAATATGTACATAAGAATACATAACATTTTGATATCTTCCCTGTGGTCCTGATGTTAAGACTAGCTTGCTGGTTTGCTAATTCTTATGAATGATAATATAGTTAATTCAAATAATGATAATAAATAAATAATAAGTGTTCAAAATAAATAAGTAATTTTGTGTTAATAATTCTTATTTCAAAAATGTGATTTCTAAACGACTCGACTATAAACGGTAACGATTACATTTCACAGCTTAGTCTGGTTCACACCATAACAGATCCTGAAAGTTGTCGAGGTATATAAGAAGCAGACCACTTTTATCTCTGGTCATGTCCCAGCCAGCCTGACGAGCACTGGTATTGTGAGAAAAGTCTCATCGGCTCTGGGTGTAGAAGATCATGCTGTGTTTGATGTAACATATTCACCTTTGTTTCACTCATGGGTTCTAGAATTATCCTTTGTTTCACTCACGGGTTCTAGAATTATCCTTTGTTTCACTCACTGGTTCCAGAATTATCCTTTGCTTTACTCACGGGTTCTAAAATTATCCTTTGTTTCACTCACGGGTTCTAGAATTATCCTGTGTTTCACTCACTGGTTCTAGAATTATGTCTCCTTTTAAACTAGGTGTGGCCTTGTGGTTAGCATGCTCAGACTGTGGATCAGAGGATTTTTCCTCACGGGTCTTATCTCATTGTGCTTGGGGCCTTGGGTACTGTATAAAAGTGTCAGTCAAGTTCCACCGTTTGGTTAGACAAGAGTTGGCATTGGGTGCTGTTGACTGGATTGTACGTGCTACCCCCCTAGTCTGTCAGTTGAGAATTAGGGCTGGCAGTACGCAGATAAGTTTGCATGAAAAACCTTAAAGCATGTATCAGTTTATAGCATACATCACTTAACACACCATAGTATTTTATCAACGGTGTAAAACACTAAAACTTAAGTTCTTGTCATAAAATATATTCAGTGAATATATATATTATGGTTTTTATTTTCTCACTGTTAATTAGAACAAATTCTCATCTCACAGTGAATCATGTGATTAGATCAGATAATAAATTAATCTGAGCAAGTAATGCAGTGCCTTTACTAACTATAATATATGAGCAGAAAGTTAGTTTATAAAAAAAATAGTACTTAAAATTCAAATTATGTCATTTTTAATGTTGTTCTTTTAGAGCTTAAGTAGTCTACTCTTTCTTGACTTTAATTTGTTTTTTTGTTAATGAGTTATTTTTAATTTACTCGTGTGGGCTAGGAAGCTGTGAGGGACCGACAAGAGTGCCCTGACTGAGCTGTTTTAAGAAGAAGCAAAAAACCTTGTATTTGTCATCTCATATTATAATGTCATTATTTGTCATGAAATATTTGAAAAAGTATCCCAACTGTTGAATACCTTTTGATATATTGCAATAAAAATAATAAAAATTATAAGATTGTTGTCTGAGGATTTTTTCATAAATATTTATGAAAATAAAGTAATAGAATGAATACAGAATAACCAAAAAAACTTATTTATTTCATGTTAAAAATGGTTAAATGGATACATGTAATACAAAAACAGTTTTTGAAGGTCCCCCCCCCCCCCTCAAACCAACAAGACAAGGACATGTCAAGTTTTAGGGTCAAATAATATTGTGATAGCTACAGTTCAAGATAGACACATCAAGTTTTAGG
>NW_013671637.1:2784-5672 GCF_000517525.1 Limulus polyphemus
TCCGTTTCTATTGTCATTTCATTACAAATATGGCGCTATTGTGCGTCGTTTTTGCTGCATTTAATTACAGACAAGCAAACAAACAATCCCAGAGTTTGAGTAATATATAGATAGATTGTCAGCTTTTAATTGAAACGTTATTGTCCTCACATTCTGTTCTGAGGATTATTTTTCTTTCTTTTTTCACAAAATTAAGTATATACAGCTCATGTACACATTCATTATTTTACAACTGATGTACGTTTTATCATAATTCAGTGCTTGATAAAAGAACATTCCTCGTGTGTTTTTTTTTCCAGTATGGAACATTATTATGTCTTTAGTGGTATAGAAATATGAGTGAATACTGAATCTGATCACTAGGTAATATATTTTTATTGGATATTAATGCAAAATTCTGTTGAAATTACAATACCACCTATTTTCCAAGATGGAGATTTTAATGATAATATCCATAAAAAATTAAACTCTGTTGAGGTTTGATTTCTTGATCTCTGTAGAAACACTGACTCGAGTGTTCTATACATATCCTGAATGGGACTACTTAGTATCCTAAGTCCTTTAAGGTAAGATCTTGAAGTTGTTTTCCATCTAGGCTTTCAGGACCAGTGCACTCACCCCAGAAATCATCGGGGAAATCCCGTTTGTAAATCCAAGCGATCTTATTGTCACAAATCAAAGGATTGCCTAAAGAGAAAGAAAACACGGGTAACATACTACCATGGAAACCATTAGAATTAGCATAAAATTAGCCACAACCGAAACTTTAGCTGAGTGGTTAACAAGACTGAAGTAAATATCGTTCATTTGAGGCATAATGGGAAATATCCTGAGATGCTCCCCTGTAATTTAATACGTTCTTTCGGGGGACACATAAGTACGTGCCATGTGTTAAAGAGCTGGGGTAAAGGTTAGAGAAAAACGTTTTTGAATTGATCTTTCACTTCGGAAGGCTTCAACACTTAATTTTAACGATGGAAGATTGTTGACTGGGATCACAGATACCTTTTATACTGGAAGTACAGAAAACAGAGTAGTGAGTATCATTTAAACAATAAGACCAAACGTTTCCAGATTAGAGGATTTATTTGAAATGTGCATATTAATTATCTTAGAATTACTTGCAAATCTATCCAATTTTTCCTGTGTTGAGAAACGTTTAAAGTTTGAAAATATTAAAGATATCAGACAAATCTTATCTGCTGTCTTTCTTATTTACACTGAGATTAAAATGGACACTTATTACACAACTGTTTCCGGGCTTCCTTTCTATGTTTCATACTTTAATTAAACAAACTAACCTTCCAACCAAACCGCTACCAGTTTCTTCCACACCTTCGACCACGTGGCTTCTGGTATCGTGGTAATATCGTTCCCAGCCAGGTATACTTCTCGCAAATTTGGCATTTCGGCGAAAAAGTCGTTTGGTAGGTATTGAATTTTGTTGTCGCTAAATAAAATCACAATAAAAAATGATGTTATCACTGCCTAGAAGAAGAACCAGTAATCCAATGCAAGGTTACGAGTTCAAGGTACAACTGTGAGCCACAAATGAGTTTTTAATTTAGTGTATAAAGACAATGGTTCTGATCGCACAGAAATCCATAGGTGTCCAGTGACTTGACTGGTATGTCTCTGTATGAAATATCAATTTCATTATTTAATGGGAGGTATGATTAGAAACCTTATCTTGATGAACCCATACCCTGTTGATCTCGCTTCTAGGTAGAGATCCTTCTTGATTATGTTTTCATATTGTTGCCTGGGTTACGTGGATAGCTTTTTTACTGACCTTCGTGTTCGTGTATTCTCACCTGTTACAAGATGCCGCATTTTGCTTACCTTGGCTGTGGTCCTTATTGCAGGTCTCTTTTTGGTTGGTCCTGAGCACCAAGTTGATCCACATTCTTTTGTTTTCAGTGCCATTACGTAGAATGAATTCTAAATCCCGATCTGAATACATCACTAGAATCTAAGTGAATATTTGACGTCAGAAAGGACTGTTGCATCACCTAACTTAAGAAATGCCAAGTAATGCCAAAATTCAGTTATGATACATGTCTTTCCACTAAGCGTTTATATCGGCTGCAATTGTCACGTGTCTTTCTGATTTACCATTTTTAATATAATGCACTCAACCATCTGTATTCATATAAACAATTTAAAGGGTAAATTTATTTCAGGTAAATTGATTGGTTTGTTTCAGATTTTTGCACAAGGTTACAAAATGACTAGTTATCCCTAATTTTGAACTGATAGACTAGAAGGAAGGTATATATTTAACAGTGCCCTCCGTCAACTCTTGGGCTACTCTTGCTTATCGAATAATCTCTTATAGAGCACCCCATGGCCACAAATAGCATCAGGTCGTGAACCATGAATCTTTGAATTTAAAGTTCGGGCACGTTAGCCACAAAGTGTTGCTCAGTCCAAGCTGAATGGAACAATAGAGTACTTCGCCAATTTGTGAAAATTTCGGTGTGGAAAAAAAAAGAGAGAGAGAAATATTTGTTTTCTTACCAGTTAGAACAAAACCTTATTTACATCATTTCAAATGTTCTTCTTACATCAGGCCTAGCATGTTTTAATGGTTAGGGTACTTGACTTGCAATCTGTGGACCGTAGGATCGAAACCCTTCGTCAAACATTTCCGTCTTTTCAGCAATAGGGACGTTATAATGTGAAAGTTAATCCTGCTCTCCGTTGGTAAAGAGTTGGCGGTGTGTAGCTGTCCCCCATTCCGTCTACCACTTCAAAATTAGGAACGACAAGCGCAGGTAATCCACGTATAGTTTTCTTGAAATGACTTGCGCAGATAGTCCACGAGTAGTTTTGTTGAAATGACTAGCGCAGATAGTCCACGAGTAGTTTTGTTGAAATGACTAGCG
>NW_013671637.1:6599-9784 GCF_000517525.1 Limulus polyphemus
GTAGGATCGAAACCCTTCGTCAAACATTTCCGCCTTTTCAGCAATAGGGACGTTATAATGTGAAAGTTAATCCTGCTCTCCGTTGGTAAAGAGTTGGCGGTGAGTAGCTGCCCCCCATTCTGTCTACCACTTCAAAATTAGGAACGACTAGCGCAGATAGTCCACGAGTAGTTTTCTTGAAACGACTAGTGCAGATAGTCCACGAGTAGTTTTCTTGAAACGACTAGCGCAGATAGTCCACGAGTAGTTTTGTTGAAATGACTAGCGCAGATGGTCCACGAGTAGTTTTCTTGAAACGACTTGCACAGATAGTCCACGAGTAGTTTTTCACGAGAATTCAACAAACAATCCTCTTTCATCAACATGTTCTTGTTTGTTAAGAAAATATAATTGTGTGTTATCCCGTTATTTTTGAACAAGTAAATATAAAAAATGCTATAGTTGTTATTTTTATATAGCGTTTTAAATGTTTTTTTTATATTATATATAGTAAACCTTTCCAATTTGCCCCTGTTATTTTAGTCTCATTTTTTAATAAAAAATAAATAAAAAACACTAGTCTCATGTTGCTTGGATTTTGTTTTTAGAAGTTATTTTGAAGCCAGAAAAAAAAAGATAACTAAAATCTTCAAATTTGAACACCTATATTTTTTTTTCGAATTAAAATTATATAAATCTGGCGCGGAGTGTCTCATTTACATTCATATTACCTCTCGTGAAAAATATTCTCAAATTGAAATTTTATCTCGATATAAAACAACAACTGTCTGTTGAGTGCTTAACATTATTGACGTCTGTTTTAAGAAAAATGTAAATATTCAAAAATGCAAAAGAAAAAAATCGATAATTGATGAAAATACGATAACACTTACCTTAATTCTATAAAGTAAAGATTAGAGGCAGGCCATGGGAGGATCCGTCTCTGGACATCTCTGATTTGATTGTAGGAAAGATCCAAAAACTCTAAACCAGTCAGCTTTGAGAAGGCTTGATTGCCAACTGACTCAATACCATTATCATAAAGAGAGAGATCCTTCATATTTTCTAGACCTTCAAGAAACCAGTGAGGTCCTACATGCGAAACTGTGCATCCTGACATTGAGAAATACTCAAGCTTGTGCATATTTGCGAAAGTAACATTTACCACCCGACCGACTGCAAAGATAAAAATGTCCACTATAGAACCCTGCTGACCTTGGAATGCAGGGATTTCCACCGATCCTATCTTTGACACGTTGGTTCTCTCCAGTCGCAAGGCCGAAAGTATAATTCCTCTAAAAATATCACCCGGAATGGGGCTTAGCAATGAAGAGTTAGAAACAATCAGTTTTTCTACAGCTTGACCCTTGGAGATCGTAGATATCCACCCTAGTTGTGTGATATTTTTTAATTTATTACAGCGAATTACTGGGTAACCTGTCGACCCAGGCTCACACGTGCATGGAAATGTCTCTTCTGGAGGCGGGCAGGGATTAGCCCCTAACTTGGTAACAGTGAATCCCAGTATGGCAAACAAAAACAGACTCAAAGATAGACCTTTCATTCTTCTGTATCAAGAAAGTGAGAAACATTAATAAACAACAAAGTACGCATAGAGCACAAATCAAGTAATCATTTTTAAGGCTTACTCTGCGTATTGCCAAGCGATAAATCAAATCTACACCAGTCACTAAGGCAAAGTACATTACAGACGGTGGGTAAAAATTACAAAGTATTGTTTGATTATCAATAAGCTTATTTTTACTGTAATTTCAAATGTCGTGCATGAAAATATATTAATCTGATTTAATTGGAACATTTTAATTTGATGTGGGGAAAAAATAGAAATCTCAAAACTAAGTGCACGCTTAGAAAAATATTAAATTTTTTAGAGAAATAAAAAATTATCAATGAAGCAATGATCTGATTATCAAAAATTTCTGTTCAACAATTTACCTAATATAATTTACTATTTAGAACTTTGCTGCCAGATGGCAAAATGAACTAGTTGTACTCTTTTAGGGTTAAACCAGGTGGTGAAAATAGCGCCTCTTTAAGTTAAACAAATATTAATAATAAGTTTCTAGAATCCAAGCGAAAATTAGTTATATGTGCAATATATTCAACTTGCATTTATTGTTGACAAAATATAAACACAGATAAGTTAAATCAAAGTTGTTTATAAAACCGGTATTTAAAAATAAACCGTGATCGATACGAAAACGGTTTATCGTCATTTTCTCTGTATTGACGCGACACCTTACTTTAAATCTCAGTGTCAATGTAGATATAGAAGAAAACTATTTTCAGAGATGCTTAATCGTATCCATCAGTTCAAAACTTTGGAAGTACAACGGTTTTTCTGTTTACGTAGCACTGTGACAGGACATTAAAACCGTAACGCCATACTCAACTTGTTGTTGCCCGTGTGACGTCATAGCTAGTTTTATTTCTGATAATTGTCAAGAAGGTTTCTGATGAGACTTTTTCCACAAAAGACCCCCTGAATAGATATTACTTTGTGAATAAAGTTTAACTGGTAAATCTTTTAAACTCGTGTTGAAAAACTGTGTTTGTTTTATAGAAGCCTGCTTCTATGGAGTGTACATTTTTCAAAAGAAAGAAGCTTTCAAACGAAGTATAAATCGCAAAGTTCACTGTACCAATGGCAACGTTTATAATCACAAGGAGAAAATGGTTGGGTTTGATGATAAAAAAAATGGTGGGTCATTGGTAAGCTTGTAAGCGTATAACGTTTAAAATCGGGGCTTAATACCCGCTTTCGGCACTGCGTAGATAGCCCCTTGTGTAGTGCTCCCCTGCGGCTCAGTGGTAAGCTTTCGAGCCTATGACGATAAAACCAGGGTTCGATACCCGCTGTGGGCACAGTGTAGTGCGTCTAACAACAAACAAAGAACAGATATAACATCATGCTTAATTTTACCAGATTTAGGCTAAAGTGTATGTGCGAAAGGGGCGAGTGATAATTTATGTGTTTTTGAGCGTGCAGCGTGTATGTCCTTTCTACGTTCACATAGTTTAAAAGTAATGTTGCGTCAGCGAGGTCACGTGACTATTGTCACGCCATTTTTCTAGAACTATCTTGTTCCTTCGTGAATGCCTTAGCATTTACTATATATATGTTTGTCTGGTATATATATAAGACGCTCACAACGTGACAACAATGTGTGTGTGTAGACAGTGAG
>NW_013671637.1:10784-39934 GCF_000517525.1 Limulus polyphemus
AAACAGAACAAATGATGCTGCTGAAGACGTGCCACATGAAGAAGCCACCGTCGAAGAAGAAACTCTACTCAGTTTTGAGAAGGGAAATGGTGAAGCTCTTGATGAAGTTACTATCACTGATGTGACTGTTACCAACGATAGGACATTTCCTGATGAAGCAGATGAACCCCCAAGTGAAGCAGAAGCCAACAAGACGGAGACCAGTACGGAAGATACGTCCCGTAAAATTAAGAGACTTTGTTGAATTGTAATTTTGTGTTTGTAATTCTTTACATTTTATTTAAGTTATTGTTATTGGTTTATTGTATGTGGCTATTGTTAGGGACGAACAATACTAAGGAGGGGCAGTGTTGCGTTAGCGAGGTCACGTGACTAGTGTCACGCCACTTCTTTAGAACCTTCGGGAATAGTTGGGAGATTACTAGATATAGGGTAGTCTGGTATATATATAAGAGGGTGACAATGTGACGGAACAATGTGTGTGTAGACAGTGAGTAATTGATCTGCAGTCAGAGAGTATTATTGAGCACGTTCATTGTTACAGCGTTTGTTTTAGTGCGATTGTTGAAATTAAGTGTATCGTAAAGTTATATTCGGAAAGAATAAACCAGTTTTATTAAGTAAGGACTTGTGTCGCTAAAGTTTCGTCGAAATGATGTTACGGAAAGTTAATTAACAAACGGAGACGTAACAGCACAAATTGATAAAGGTGAGAGAGGAGAGAATGGAAATAAAAAGAATGAGAGCACAAATTGAGATTGCCAAGCTCACCCAACAGAAAGATGAAGGACCCAAGAATGACAATGGGGCCAGGGCCAGCCGACCCAAGCTGCCTAGATTTGATGAACAAAAAGGTGACATGAATGCTTTCTTTGAGAGATATGAAAGATTTCCCCAAAGTCAGAACTGGGACAAAGACGAATTGGCAGTCTATCTCAGCCCACTTCCCACAGTAAAAGACCTACAAGTAGATGCAGGCATGATGTCAGAAGATGCAATTCACTATGACAAGTTAAAAGTGACCTTGGTGAAATGCTGTGAACTTACTGAAGAAGGTTTTCATCAAAAGTTCAGAGAAGTCACACCGGACACTGGAGAAACTGTACGGGGATACTTCACAAGATGAACTGACATGGCCAAGTGTGAAAATAGTCTTGAAGGACTAACAGAACTATTACTACGTGAAAAGTTCATGATCACCTGCTCCACTGACGTGTCACTGTTCCTGAAGGAGAAAGCGCCAAAAGCAAAAGACATGAACAAGATGATCAAGCTGGCAGTACAGTATACAGAAGCCCATGGAGAGAGTATAACTGACAAGTCCAAGAATAATTAGTTAAAGTTGAAACCAGATGTGGTTGACCAGAAGCAAGATGCCACCAAAGGTGAAAATACCTCAATGGATGAAAGAGAGAAGAGATGCTATAGTTGTTATAAAATGGAGCACACTGCGTAAGTCTCTAATCAACAAGCAACAGTAGAAATTTCAAAGATGATACTGGCAAGAAACAAGAAAAGAGTGGCTGTCAACAAGGATACTGCTGCCAGAAGAAAGAGAATAGAAACAACATGTGAGACTCACCAGAAGAAGGAAGTGCTATCTTAATGATTTAACAGTGCATGACTGATGGTCAGCTCAAGTTAGCAAAATGGATCAACAGTGCCAGTAGTGGCTGGAGCATGTGACAAACATCGAGAGGTGCCAACAAATCATAACATGCCAGTAAGTGAAGTCAATATTGGAGACAAGAAAGTGAAGTCCTACAAGGCACTGAGTGCAGTAGTGCAGCAGTGAGAACCAGTCTAGTACCTGACAGTCAGATGATGGGCAAGGTGTGTCTGTGTGTGCTGATTAATGGGACAGTGAGAAAATTTCCCACAGCAAGAATAAAAGTGGACATTCCATACTACATGGGAGACTTTGAGGCCACGTGTATGAAGACAGCCTTGTATGACTTGATGATTGGAAATATGCCAGGTAGTAGAAGTTTGAAGGAACCAGACAGAAAGACAATTAATGAAGCATCTGCAGTCACAACTAGAGCTCAAGAAAAACAAGCAAGCAAAATATTAAGCCCCTACAAGTCCTGAAAGGTGACATCCAAAATGTAGGTTTACAGGAACTGAAGGAAGCACAGAAGAAAGACCTTTCACTCCAGAAATTTTGGAATGGCACCCAGGAGAAAGCAAGCACAAGATAAAGGGGAAAGGGACTTACAGAATAGAAGACCAAAAGGAAGTGCTGTACCAGATCTTTCAAGGTAGTTATACTGGGAAAGTTAAATAGATCATAGATCATAGTTCCAACAGAATACCAGACTCAAGTGATGAACCTTGTTCACGAGTCGATTGTGGGAGGACACCTAGGAATAAAGAGGATGGCAGACAGAATCACCAGCAACTTTCATTGGCAAGAGATCGTTGGAGATATGACCAGATTCTGCAGGTCATGCAACATCTATCAAAGAACAATACCTAGAGGGAAGGTAGCCAAGGTGCACCACTAGCACACATTTCTGACAAGAGCAAGTGGTATGTGCTGACAGTAGTCGACTATGCAACATGTTATCCAGAAGCCATAGCACTGTTGAAGATACAGACGAAGAGAGTAGCAGAAGCCCTCCTGGAAGTGTTCTGCAGAGTAGGCTTTCCAAAGGAAATCCTAAGTGACAGAGGTGTGCAGAATAATCAGAACTAGGCAAGTCGTTACCACCCCATACAACCTCAGATGTAATGGACATTGTGAGAGAGTCAACAGAGTCTTAAAGAGTATGCAGAAGAAGATGTGCCGAAAAGATACCACGTGACTGGGACAGATACCTGCAAGCAGTATTATTTGTTTACAGAGAAGTCCCACAATTAAGTACAGGATTTTTATGACAAGTAGGCCAAGGATTGACATTTCAAGGCTGGACAGAAGGTCTTGGTTCTGCTACCCACAGACAACAACAAACTCACCCTGCAGTAGAAAGAACTTTTTGAAGTGTAGAAAGTTGTAAACAGAATGTTCTATAAAGTGAAAGTGAACAGAAAGACCAAGATCTACCATGCCAATCTGTTGAAGAGGTACTTCGAGGGGGAAGAAAACCAAACAGGTGCATTTATTGAGACACATATGGATACTGTAGGTGTGGCGGTCACAGATGCATAACCACAAGATGATGACTTTGTCACAGAAAGTTAAGACCTACTGGAACTAAATCCACTAAGATGTCTTCACAGATAGACCAGGCAAGATAGACCTTCTCCCACACAAGATCAAGACCACGACCAAGAATCCAGTCAAGGTGAAGCCCTACCAGATGCCCTATGTGATGAGAGACCAACAAGGGAACTGCAACTGTTGGTGCAGACTGTATGAGTAGACTTTGTGTATGAATTGGGAACAGTTTTTGTTTATAATATAAAAAATATTGTAACTATTTCTTTGAAAATGGGCTTATTGTTAGATATACATGACTGTTTCATTTAAATTTAATATGGGAATTATGATTTGCATAACTGTTTACAAATCATTTGCTGCATAGTTCATTTGTTGTGAATTGACACACGTTACTCAAACCTTCTGAATTTTTCTAATTGTTTTAAATGAGTATTAATACATCATAATGTCTCCCAGTTTGTAGAAAGTTCTAATCATCAGTTGAGCAATATATGTATATATATATATATATAATATATATAAGCGACCAAATTAGTACAAGGAAGTTGGTGAAAGTTAAAGTAAAAGTGAAGTTAGACTGCATGATTGTCAGTTTAGTCGTAATGAGCAATTTCTAAAGTGAGTTTCTCAGATTGTACTGTAATAACAGGGATAGAGGAGAATATTTTGTCTTGTAAAAGGTGTTCTAGAGAAATTGAAACTGCTTGTGTGGATTTTGGTAAAAAAAAAAAAGACAATTATTTAAAGCTCTGGATACAACTGCGATAACCAATTGTGTAACGAATTTTTGTACACGTGTTCGACTTGTTTTGAATATATTATTTTAAAACAAGTGGATTGTTGCTGTCCATTTATTGTTGAAATTTATTGCCAAGCAGTGATAGACACCTACTGTAAAAAATCCTGGCCCATATAGAACCTGACATTTTGTTCATCTTGACAAGTAAAGCTGCAAAAAACTGCAGACTTATATATGGAAGAGACTCTGGCATACTGTTCCATGTGATGTAAGAAAAGAGTGGCCAAAATACCTGATAATGGATTTTCTATGGCAAGACCGTGTAACTGAAAGAAGTACAAATCCCTTTATCGAAAGCAAATAAATGTGGCTAGTTGTAACAAAAATCGATTAGGTGTTTCTGTTTTATGTGGATTCTCTTTTTAGGGTCTTGTTAAATAATTTCTGTATTAAGTTTCAAGTTGTACAAGAAGACACATAAAACCCATACGGAACAGAGAAATTATATTTTTGAATCTTTTTTTTTCAAAGTTAGAGTTAATTTCCATATTATGTATTTTGGAAAAGCCAACTATGTTTTATGTTGCTATTAAACAACCTAAGCCTCACCAAAAGAATCCACCTATGTTATGGCAAGACAGAAAAGAAGAAAACCATACTATTACAAGAAAACAACTGAAATTGAAAAACGTGATTGTAAGTTTAACCTTTTTAAAAACTTGCAAAATAGAAAAGTTGACAACAATCTTCCTAAAATCAAAATTGAACCTTCAACCCAACCTAAAAATCAAAAGTATTATAGAATAGGCTCAAATAAAACTTTTAAAAGAAAAACACAGAGAACTGATATTTCTCTGCAGAAATGAACTTAACCTACAAAGCAGCCTTGCACATTTGACTACCCCTGAAGATTACAACTTATTTTCATTATTAATACAGAAAAGCACCTTCTTTAAAGGCGTAACTATAAAATGGAATTTAGACTGAAAGCAAGAAAACTTTGCCTGTCAGCACAATCCACAAGAACAGAAACAGAGACTGTAAAGAACAATATAATCAACCTCGCAAACTTTCAACTCGGTGAATTTCAAACCACAGCCCTAAATAAAGGTCTTGACTATGCAATTACTCCTCCCACCCTCAAAATGATAGATTTAAAAATCAGCTTTGAAGACCTCTGCAAGAAAGTAATAACAGAATCAAATCACAAATCCAATCAACAGAGGCTAAATAACAAGTCAAAGACCACGGGAAGAATCTGCTTCTAATTCATTGCAGAACAATGATTAATCATCAGAAATATTCAAGATTCCCCAAAACAAGAACAATTTAATAAAAAAAAATTTCTACCAAACCAAAACCAGGTCCATTAAAAAACTTCCTAAATGAATTTAGTGAAAAAACTTCAAAAAATACTAAACAAGAAGATGCCTATAAAACAAAATCTGACATCAACAAAAAGAAAAGGCCTAAAACTTCTTAAGAAGGTGGTAAAGAAAACTCAATCGTGATTTTAACAACCAAACAGTGCGATTTCTTAATAATAAATATACCGAATGATACAACTAAGTTTACTCATTCAAATATTGACTTTAACCCAACATATAACAAAATATTGAGCAAACTACCCAAAATATTATTAAAAGAAAAACTATTAACTTTAGACTTTATAATTTTTTGCATCCAAACCAACCTAGAACACTAAAACTCTATGGTTTACCAAAAGTTCATAAAAACCCAATTTCCTTACACATCATTATGTCTTCTTATAACTCTTTTAAACTACAACCTCAATAAATACTTTAATTGGATCTTAGAACCATATGTTTCCAAAATAAGCCCCCAATTAAAAACATTTCACACCTTCTACAACACATACATAGTTTAGATATTAACATCATTATGTCTTGGTTTCATATCAAAAACCTATTCCTTCAAATCCCTTGTCATAAGGCAATACAGCTTACTGTATAAACTATTTCACAAGACCCCAGAAAGAGAATCAACATAAAACAGGAACATCTAATCAAACTGTTACAACTAGCCACATTTATTTCCTTTCAATAAAGACATTCATACTTCATTTAGTTACATGGACCTGCCATGGTAAATCCATTATCAGGTACTTTGGCCACTCTGTTCTTACATCACACAGAACAGCATACTATAGTCACTTCCATATATAAGCCTGCATTTTGGCTTAGATATGTAGATGACGCTTTTTGTGGCTTTACTTGTCAAGATGAACAAAGTTCCTGCTACACAAAAGCAACCTACAGAAAGACATACAATTCACAGTGGAAAATGAAAACAATTATACAGTACATTTTTGTAAATGTCAACTTCACACGAACCTTCCAAGGCTTCAGCAGTAAAATTCATACAGAAAACACATAAAGCATAAACTAGTTTTCTAATCATGTAATCCACCAGGAGATAGGCACTGTAAAAAGCCTCCTAAATGTAGCATACACTATATACACCACAGAAAACATCGATAAAGAAGTTGCACACTTAACTCGGTGCTTTACAAACATTAACCAGTTCCCTACTAAAGGTGATACAGAAACCATTAACAAACTTAAAAAGCACAGACAAGAGGCATTCAACAAAAAGCAAAATCAAACACTCCAGAAACAAAGGAAACCTAATCACTTGCACTATCCGACATATAGAAAATATTAGCATACCTCTATCAGAAATTTTGAAAAGACTAGCACACAAATATAACCTTAAAGTAAAGCCTAGCTTCATTTTCACCCCTGGAATGAAAATTAAATGCATGTTAAGAAAATTATATAACAAACTCACCCAAACAGGAAACATTTATAAAATAAAGTGTAATAGTTGCCCGACCTTTTACATAGGTGAAACAGGACATAACTTGAAGATCAGGTTAAAGGAACACTAATAACCTCCTTCTCAAGTCCACGAACATGTGAATAAAACAAACAGTTTTTCTGAACAGAATGTCACTGTATTAAAGCATGAGCTTGACATTAACAGAAGAAAAATCAGAGAAGCTTCATTAATAAAATCAAACAATCCCACAATTAACAAACACTCAGGCACATCTCTATATGTCTTTGATCATTATTTTCCCACATATTCCATAATTTTATATATTTATTCACTTTTGGTTGTTTTTTCTGTTTAACCACAAATATATAATCTGTCAATTCACTTGGATTGATATGTACATGCATAAGTAATCACTATCAATTTTAGAATGTTTAATACATTTTTAGGTTGAATGTTGATTTAGATACTAAAATGTTTTTTATCATTAAAACTTGTGTATTAGAGAATGATTCGCACCAGTTATCTAAAACAGGTATTTACTGTAAAAGCTGTAACTTGTAATGAAATATACTTAATCAGTAAGTAAACTCAAAACAAAACTAAAAAAGTTATCTGTAGGTTAACCACCACATAAAAGACTATCCCCATTAAATGTCCTTTTTACATAAAATACACATTAAGGTCATCGATGATGTAATAAAAAAAACCTTAGGTGTAGCCAAAAAAAGGATTGAATGCGAGACTTAAAGGAATGAAATAAAAATTAGCAGCCAAACTGGTAGCTGCACTTATAGCATTGATAAGAATTTCATTCATTAGTTAGCCAGGCAGCATTTTTTTTGTTCAACTTGGAGCATGATGGTGGGTAAAACACAATATGTGGCCTAGCTAACTAATGAATGAATATTTGCTGTATAATTATTATCAATGCTATAAGTGTGGCTGCCAATTTGGATTTCATTCCTTTAAGTTCCACACTCAATCCTTTTTTTAGCCACACCTTTATATTCACACCTAAGGTGTTTTTTATTAGATATCATGACTTTTTGTCAATACACACCAACAAACCACAGTAAGTAAGAAAGTGACACTTGACAGTAACCCATATTAGCTTTATGATTGCAACCCTATTATTCAAAACAGACCTTTACTTTACCAGATTCTTTAAAATATATGGTGATAGTTTTTTCCTCTCTAAAACAGTGTTAATAGCTTCCTTTATAGTAATGTCATGGAATTTAGATTAACAGTTTCTTGTCATCACCCCCTGCAATCAGTACAGCTGTATCAAGCATCATTATTTATGCTAATTGCTTAATTGAACTGAGTGGAATTCACCCAGCTCGTAACCACAAAAATATCCCTGAGAGTAATTATACTATGATTTTTTATAATGTAAGCATACCTTTACAAAATTTTGCAGGGTTATTTGTAAACATTAGAAGGCTTTTGTACAAAAAATATCAGGTTTTTAAATTAAGTATTAAGATCTTTTAATTAAAGATTTTATTGTAAAATTCTTTATTTCAAAAGGTTAACTATCTAACATACAAAATACTTTTGAGTTTAAGGTTAAAAATACTTTTATGCATCAGAACATTTTCAAATTTCACTTGCGAAATCTTTATAACCTCCAAATAATTATCAAGTTTTTTTTAGAAAAACATTATATTTTATCTGTTATTTTTAATACTGTATCTCTGTATGTGTTGGTTCAGTTTGACCGACTTCATAACCTCCATAAAAAAATTAGGAAATAATTATAAATTATGCTTTTTTCATTCTAGAATGACTAAAAACTATAAAAGAAAAACACAAATGTTTAAGTCTAAATAGCTTAAATTTCATAACATTATATATTTATTATTTTTATTATATTTACTTTTCAGCCATGCCTGGCTAACATTATGAAGTTGCAATGCCACAGAACATGTGCACTCATGTTACTGTATCCAAGAGTATAAAACTGGCCTTTACCAAGTGACATGTCTTGGCCTTTTTAGTGGACTAATATTTTGTAAGATACAGACACATTTCAGTTATAATATATTATATATGTATATACATTATTACGATTTACAAATAGTTCTTGAACTTCAGTTATTTTTCTTAAAACATAGAAATGCAAATACAGAATTATAGAAAATAATTATCTCTTCTAGTTATGAACTTTGAACTCATTTGCTTCTTGTCATTGGTTCCTAAGCCTTATCAAATTTTGCACATGGAGGATGTGAAATGAAATAATTTTTTTTTAGGTGTTATATATATATATATATATATATACATTTGAAATAACCAAAAAATAAATCACTATATCGATACCATAGAATTCCACTATAATTTATCAAGCTGTATTTGGGTCCAAAAACTATGAAATTTCGAGCAGACTAAAGACTCAACTTGCCACCTTGAATTATTGTATTGAAAGGAGGAGTTGATGTCATAATACTTCCAAATGGCTGAGAAACCCACTAAGCTTTCGACTGGTTATTCAGATGTCACAGACAGAAGTAAGTGTATATAAGGGAGTGTTTCCAAAAATGGAAAGAGGTGGGTGAGGTCACTGTGTGTGTGGTTTAGTATATGAGCAATATCTCAGCAAATAGAAAATATAGGAGGTTCTTATTTTATATCCAGCTTGTCAATATCAGTAATTTGAGTTCCTAATTCATAAGAAACTATAGACTTTGTATCTGGACATCACAAACATCTAATTTGAACCAATGCTGCATTCAACATACCACATGACACACAAAAATCAATATTTAGAATTTCTTTTTTAATATTTACTTTTAAATTAAGAAATTAACTAATGGATCATACTAAGATTTGAATTATATTTTACAATTTGATACCAAACTTTCATAAAATAGTAGTTCAATAACATTTTGAATGCCTGTCTACAAATATGATGATGTAGCCTTTGACCCATGACCATAGGAAGACTAGTAGAGATAGGGTTAATTAGAATAATTGCATATGATTTAGTAAATTTGTCCATCCCTATAATTCATTTGAGCTAGAAACTGCTAATCTAGTTTTCTTGGCCTAACCAGTACTTACAAATCTGCATGTTCTTTTACCTTATAGTTTTGCTGCTCTAAGTCAGCCATCTTTAATCCAAATGACAAAAACTAAAAACGGTCCACTATTACTCTTAGGTGAAGCTGCAGTAAAAATATTAGACAGATAGCTCACTTGACTTTCTGTGTCGGTGTGCACAAAAATTTGTAATAAAATTTGAGTGGTTTTTGTTTAATAACTTTGCACATGTGGCCTATATTTACACAAAAAAGAGAATTCTAACTGTAAATTGAAAAGATTTATAAGTGTACCAAATTTTAAAAGAATCCATTCTATCTAAAAAAGTTCCATACTTTTGGTGCAAAGAAAAAAAAAAGAGGAAGAAATTCAATCAAATTGGAGATTTTATATCTCAGGTATTTTTTAATGGATTGCCTTGAAATCTGGCATGTAAAGTAAGAGTCCTGTAGAGCATATCCACAAAAAATATGAGATAGTTTGGATTACCACAGTCCAAGATACAGAAGTTGGTAAATCATTAAACTATCACTCCTGTTAGTAGCACATAGTGTGTCCTGCAACAAGTTGTTTTGGCCAAACTACACGTTTCTGCCTCCCAACAGTCTTGTCTGAATCTTGAACATATCTTACCATTACATCATGATGAAGATCTTGAAACTTTAGAAATTGCACTTTGTTTATCTTACCAAAAAATTCATTGGTTTAGTCAGACTTGTCTCAACCATAAATAACTTTAAATTCAACAAGGATCATTATATTTAGACTAAGAGGACTGCCATGGGTACCAAGATGGCTCCTAATTTTGTTAATATATCTATGGGTGATATTGGAAGAAACATCTTAAGATAAAGCACTGTGACTTTTGCACATATGGAAACATTACATTGGTGACATCTTCTATATTTGGGCTGCCAATATTAAAATTGCTCTTAAACTTCTATGCACATACCATCTCCTTCCACAAAACTATTAAGTTTAAACTTGAGCACTCTTCCCCCTACACAAACTTTCTTGATGTCACTGTTTCCATAAAAAACGGCTTTCTTGACACTGACTTATACTGACATCCAATGAATAGACCACAATATCTTCATTACCATAGATGCCACCCACCGACGCTAAAGAAAATGTTCCTATACTTAAGCCCTATGCATCAATAAACTTGTACTAGTAAAAACAATCACAAAGAATGTATAGAGATAAAGACTGATATACAAATAGAAAAAAGCCAACAATAGTCAGTGAGAAACTATATAAATATAGTATTAAAGTATCTAACAGAATTTCTTTTGTGGGTATGTACCATCTAAAACTCAAGAATATCTTGTGTATTTTAAAATGTATTTCCATTTACTTAAATTAAATAAATGTTTAAAGCAAATTTCTTCAAAATTCCTACTGTATATTTCTAGAAAAACAGAAATCTCAATGATAAATGAACTACAAATCCCCCAAAATTGGTTGCTGACCTTTTAAATAAAAGTTTGTAGTCATGCCTGCAAGTTCACAAAAACTATCAATAAATTATCTTAAAAATACAAGCAAAACCACTATAAAATTACAAAAGCAATTTATCTCATACTGTGTAAAAAAATGTAACCATCAATATGTTGGACAAACCCGAAATACCCTTAAGTAACATTTTATCAATCATAAAGTTTCTATTAAAACTTAAAAATGACCTTTTTGATGCTCAACAGTTTAACAAACCCAATCTTTTCATCAATGACATGACTTTCTTAAGTAATGAAACAGGATTCCATTTTATAGCATATAGAGAAGAAGTTTACTGTATTTCCACTCTTAAAAATGTTAAACCTTATGGCATTAGCCTTAATTCTGGAATCAAAGATCCTCAACCTTTATTATCTTCTTTGTCATTAAGTTTAAGCATTTGACTTTTCAAAAGCTATCATTATTTGTCTCACTTATCACTTATCTGTCCATTTTACATGTTTATCTTTGATTGTGTACTATTTCACAATTGTTTTATGTTGAATAAAAAAATAAACAAATATCTAAGAATAAAAAAATAAGTAATATTGGTAATCTGTTCTGTGTTTTCTAATCGTGTATTTAACTTTTAAACTATTCTTTGTTCCTCATGACACAAAGTAATCCAGTCCACACCCATGTAACTAGCATGTGACCCACACCAAAACAGCTGTAAAGACTTCCTCTTTTTCAACTGTATCCACATTTTACCATTCTAACTTTACCCCTGAAGAAGACAGATCCACCTGTTGAAAGCACTTGAGTTTCTTATTCAGTAGGAGAGACAGAATGAGTTATAAGGCCCAGGAACAATAACAAATCAATATCACATATATATAATCACAGACAATATGATAGAGGTTATTTGATTAGATTCTGAAAAGCTCAGTTTTTCCAATAATTAATAAAATAGTACTTCATGAAAATGTGTGAAAAGTTTCCTTTTCAAGTTAATACCACCAGCTAAGAAAAGTCAAATGAATCTTCTTAAACTAATACCTATGGTGAAGGGAAAAAATTCATCATTATCAAAAGCATTCTTAATCCATGCAACATAACCACGTCAGTTTTTTAATAACAAATGGTCCAGATAGAGCACATCATCACAATAGGTTTTAGTTATCCAAATAATGAAAGATGGTAGAAAGACAAACAGGATAAAACATTTCTACGCCCTCCCAAGGAAGGAAGGAATGTACAATCTGAATAATGCACAGACTTTCTATAATTCAATTAAGGATTTGGCTGCATACAAATAAGAATGATAGTAACCAAAAGCTACAAGCAAGTTAAAAAAGGTTGAAAGGATACAAGAAACACAGGAGAAAAGTGTTTTCACCAGAATTTGACTGAAAAAAATAATATTTATACAGAGTATTGACTTATTAGTATTATTATTATAGCTTCCCATAGATAATAATTAAAAGGAAATAAATGAATATATATTATTTGTCCATTTGATAATTATATTTAAGTTTCACACACAGTATTCATCAACAGCTTCTCATCAAAACAAGCTATTACATAGATCAGAACTAAAACATTAAACCAAGAAATAATATAACTAATTTAATATATCAGTCTAACTAAGAGTATGCAATATCCTAAAACAAAAACTTTTAATGATTAGAAAACAGTGATTCATTAGTTGGGCACCCTTGCTATTAACAATATTTCCAGCCATAATTCCCACTATATCTCACGAGGTTTAACCAACTTAGCAGATTTAGGTCAGTCCTAAATCCAAATATTAAGCTAACAGTGTAAAATAATTTTTGTAATAAAAATATGTGCATATATATAATAACATAATACATAGAATAAATATATCAATTCTAATCACTTTCATTAATGAAGCTAACAAAAAAGAATGAAACATACCTTACAAAATACATGAAAACTAATTGCGTCATGCACTGTCACAGACTCCCTGTTCCATAAAAGTGTGACACCAGTATATGTAAAGCTATACCAATGTCTAGTGACAAAGCCCATTAAATGGCTTCAACAGAGTAACTTAGGCTAAATATCTGATACAAATGACTATGACACATTCTTGTTTAGCTATTGTTCAGAGACCAAAACTGTCATACAGCTTGCAATAGCTATTGAGAGATTAAGCTAACAGAAGGCAAAATAAATGGTGGTTATTCATTATTATACCCAAAAAGATTAGTTAAATTGATGTGCAGATGTGAATGTCTGAAAATGACATTATATTTATGATTATGAATAGAGCTCAGTGATTAACTTGATTAATCAATATAACAGATTACCTATGCACATCTATTACATTGATTAGTCTCATAACGATAATCAATTCATTGAAATTATTATTAAATTGATTAATGCTATGAAAATAATCAACTACTCACTATTAGTGTTTCCAATTATTACAAATAATCAAAATATTGCCACTATGATTTTTCATTATCATTTTTGATTAACTTTATGCATGTGGGACGGTCAAAGATGTACATTTCACAACCTTTTTACTGTTACATTCAAAACATAATTACCTTATGTTTGTTAACGAAATGACTGTTTTGTGTTTGAGGGAGTAGCTGATAGTTCTATATGATACTTGATGTTTTTAAACTAAATATGTTGCTTCAAACAGTAATGAAATTTTTCTAACCTAGATAAAATATAGGAGTTTTGAGGCATTCTTTTCAGTGTCAGATATATTTTTGTGTTATAAAATGCATATTTGAAAGCTACATGACTTACCTGTGGACAATCAACATAATGAGAAAAAAATAGGCTTAATAAACAATGCACCTGTATGTAAGAGGCCTAAAGACTAAGGTAAGTGCTAAATTTTAGTTTTTATGTATATTTTTATTTATCGTTATACATATTTAACATAAGTAACTAAAATATAAAAATTAAAAACTTATTTGAGTAAAACATTTCTCCTTGAGGAATGCACATGCTTCATGGGTATGGCTACTTCCAAGATAACAACTAATGAAATGGCCACCACAAGAACTTGTCATCACCATCCTTTATTCCATGAATTACAAAGAGTATTAATGACTGGATGGGAAAAAATCCATCAAGCCACATTTCAGTACCCTTTGTCATGTCATGATTGTTATTCTGGGAAAAATGGTGGTACAGCCAATTATTAGGTTCATATATTACCAGTGACCAACCAGTATGTGTAAATATACATAGTTTTAGTTTAAGCTTTAAAGATATACAATTTTTAAACATTTGTGTCTATGTGCTACATTTCTGCAGTTCATAAATTTCAGAAACTACAAATTTTCTTGGAATGTTTTTCTAGCAATACAACAAATTATGTAGAAAGAATAAACTACTTGTCTAACACGAAAGTATAACAATAAAACTTGTTACTAGGGGCATCAGGGCAATAGGAATTTCATATCCCTGGCATAAAATAACTTCCAAAATATTCACATTTATAATTATTTTGCTTAAAGAACATGAGTAGGTCATAACTACATGTATGTATCAGATGAAATGTTATGTATAATTTTTGACACATAGATTATTAGGTTACATGATATGGAGGAACTCACTTGAAGTAAATCTATAGCAGAAATGGATGATATGACCATCAAAAAACATTTATTTAAAAGCACAGTCATCATCAGGTTAAAAATGACATAAAAAGTGAACATTACTAGGCAAGATTGTAGGAGGCATTATATATATATTTAATTGTACAATTATAATGGTAGTCAACAGTGTAATATCATATATGAACACATTTAATGAAATAATTAATATAGGTATAAAAGTATTCCTTGCTTGATCCAGTGTCCAAAACACGAGTTGTATTCACTGAATCTAGTTTCCATTTCTTGGCTTCTTTCTCTGATATAGAATTCACTGAAATGGTTGCACTGTATTTTATACAGAGTGTTAGTACTGTGTTTTTCAGGTTAGTTTTTACTAGAATGTAATGTTTGGTTATAATTTGTTTTCCAAATGTTAGTTATTTTGTTGCTGATATCTGAAATATAAAGTGTGTAGCAGTGTAGTATTTGTTGTTAGTTGTTTCAATGAATTTTGGATTATTGTTTGGCAGTCCATTGTATTATTGGTTGAGGTTTCTACAATTTTTGGAAGAAATTTTGTCAGTTAACAGGTGAGCAAAGTTTTGTGGCTCTGTTTATTAGGTTTTTTTATAGTATGTCGAGTTTTTGTTTTATTTCATGTGCCAGGTGTCAAGGAATGTAAAGTCCGGTATGATTGATTTTCCTGGGGATATTTTATTTGAATTGTGTACCTGTTTCAATGATATTGAGGTTCAGAAATGTTTGTTTATCTGGTGAAATTAATATTGGGATGTATGGAGTTAACATAGATGAAAAAGCTATGTATGTGTTCTGTAGATTTGAATCAGGCAAATGTATCATCTACATATCTGTACCAATATAGTGGTGGGTGTAAAGCTGAACTGATAGATTGAGATTCAATTTGTATCATAAAAATTGTAGCTAAAATTGGTGTCACTGGATTGTTCATGCTTAAACCATTGTTTGTATGTAGTTTTGGTTGTTGAACATAAAATTAATTTTTGAAGAAATGAGTTCTAGAAAAGTTGCTAGTTGGTTGTTAGGGATATGTATCAGTTGATTGAGGTTTTTGATGTGGAGTTCTGTAGCTGTGTTGCGGGCATCAGTAGTTGGAAATTTGGTGAAAAGGGAGACTATATTGAAGCTAGTCATTAAGGCTCTATAATTTAGTTGATTCAATACAGCTCTAAAGTTAAAAGCATCTTTGAAAAAGGAATCCAGATACTGCATGTGTGGAAAATGCCCACAATATATATATATATCTAGGTTGTAGTTAAATGATATAGGTAGACATTATGGGTCTTAGTGGACAATCAGGTTTGTGTGGTTTGAGACTTCTGTATTTGCGGTGTATGGGAGTTGGTCTTACATAACTAGGAGTAACAGTTTTCCAAAATTGTGTTTTGTGTTTCAATTGTTATAGCATTTTGTTAAGTTGGTTTTTGTGTGTTTTTGCAGGATGTGTGAGGATTGGCTTGAACTTATTTGTATCTGATATATCATCATTAATTTTGTGGATATAATACTCCTTAGTATTCATGATTACAAAGACATTGCCCTTTTCCACTTCTAGAATTTTGATATTGTTGTCTTATTTTGGATTATTAAAACACTGAATATTTCTGTTTGAAAGTTTAGTTTTTAGTTTTCTTTTTGTGAAACTATGTAAGTAGTTTTGTTTGAGAATTCTTTGAAAATGTTGTTCCAAACTGTTAATCCCTAATTTTGAGGAAGTAACTTACTCCAAAACCTTAATCAGTTTACAAATACTATTCATAACTTACAGAAAATAACTACTAAAGATTACATTGAACTCTAAATGCAAAGAATTGAACAACGTTCAAAAAATAAAAAGGTTCAAGACCATCAACCAATCTGTTGTCTTGAACCAGAAATGTATGGGTTCATACAATGTAACATTAACCAAATAAATAAGGAAGACCAAGAAAAAAGGCCCAACATAAAAAAAACTATACCAACTAAGAAACCAACAAAAGAAAGGATATATTAACACAACAAATCTTATAATTAACAGAAAACATAAATAATTAAACACTGAAAAATTACATCTTCTGAGCAAATCTCAACTTTGCTGTCACACCCAAAACTTAACATTTTTCTTACACTGAAAATGTATTTCCAATAGGTACTCACTTCCTATAACACAAAGCTATCTCAATATTATTCTGCCCTCTCACACTTTTCACAATCAGCACACCAATTTCTATGCCCCATCAATTTTGTGCCATTTCTGTACATGAACATATCATGTGACTACTCTCTACCAATAGTATTGCACTACCTATATTGGCACAGCTAGTTCCCTCTGTTATTTCCACTCAATCTACACTTTCAAGAATTGGCAGGTTCTGAAAGAAGAACACTGGACGTGGTGAGAAAGGGTGGGAAGATTGGGTAAGTACTTGCTTTTCATATTTATTTATTATTATAAACATAACTAAAATCTAAAAATACGGATCTTTTTAAGTTATTTAAGAGATAGGGTAGAGAAAATAACATATAAACTATAAAGTTTTACTGAAAAAAAAAACGTTTGAATTGCATTCATGAGGTTTTAGGGATTACACAATGGAAATTTGAGAATTTTGAGATAAGGAAAAGTATCTTTAATTTTAACATGAAAATTACTTTTCACACAGACTATTCAAAACAAATATTCAATATATTCATGAACAAATCTTTATTTTATTAAAAATACTTCACTAAAAATATGTGAAAAACTTATAATATTAACTGAAAGACTGCCAAATTTTGTGAAGGTACATACAATATATTGAAATTTAGAAGTATTAAATCTATAAAGACTTTATACGATTACAAAGAGTACGTAGATTGAGAGAGATAATTGAGTGAGGTAACAGAGTCATCTGTAACACATGTGTGAGGACTTATGTTGATTTTTTCAGCTCTAAATCCAAAAACCAACCACTGGGAACCGACACCCACATGGGGTTAAGATGAGGGATCCCAACTGAAGAGGTGAACTGCAATTTTGATGGCTCACTCCAACTATATTAGGTCATAAAGAAATTAATGTCGCATTTCAGAACACTTTCATTAACCACCCCCTATAAAACGTAGATCAGTATAATAGTTAAATGAATTGTCTAAATATCATGTTAGTGTAGCTTATATAATGTGTAAAGTTTAGTATTCTCTAATCCCTTATAGTGATGGCACACGACGAGAGACACATTCGACATGTAATGCTGTTTGAATACAAGGAGGAAAACAATGCCTCTTTAGCCACAAAGAATATCAAAGAAGTTTAAAGAAATGTTTGAATGTTCGTAAGTGTCCATGATGGTTCAGCAAATTTCATTCAGGTGACTTTAACCTTAAAAACTGTGATGGCAGGGGCCAACATGTTGGTATTGGTATTGATGCTCTAGAGATGCTTGTTGAGTCTAACCTAAGACAACACACTCATGAAATGGTCTTGAAATTGCATATTTCTCATAAAACAATACATAAACATCTAAGGAATATGGGAAAAATCCATAAAGACGGTGTTTGGGTGCCTCATGAACTCTCCGATGGTCCTCGTTTCCAATGTGTGAACGTTGCTTTGTCTATTCTGGCACGTTATGGCCGTGAAACATTTGTGGGCGGAATTGTCACCAGTGATGAAAAATGGATTCTCTTTACAAATATTAAAGGCCAAAAACAATGGCTCAGTCCTAGAACCATTTTTGGACAGTCCTAGAAAAAAACCACTTCTGACCCCAAAACCTGGACTCCATCCACAGAAAAGTGATGCTTTGCATTTGATGGGACATCAAAGGAGTATTTCATTTTGAACTTCATGGCAAACTGTCAATACAGAGATTTATATACAGCAACTGGAATGTTTAAATTATGCCCTGCATCAGAAACACCCTTCACTCATCAGTTGGAAAGGTGTTTTTCTTCTCCACGACAATGCACGACCACATGTGGCACATTTGATGCAACATAAAATTATGGAGTTGGGTTCTCCCCCACCCACCATATTCTCCAGATATGGCACCATCAGATTACTATATTTTTCGTTTGCTACAACACCATCTTTATGGAAATACATATGCAAATATGGAAGGTGTTAAAAAGGACATTGACATGCTTTTTGCTTTAAAGCCAAGTGATTTCTTTAATCAGGGCATTAGCAACTTGATTGTATGATGGAAGAGAATCATTGATAAGAATGGCGACTATGTCATTTAATAAATGTTTTGTTTTGATATAAAAGTTGTTTGGGTTTTTTTCATCTAAAAAAAGCAGCATTAATTTCTTGACAACCTAATACATAGGTCACTCCTTGTGAGAAAGAGTGATGGGACTGGAGAGTCAATCAGCAACAAGGACAAAAGCATCTGGAACATGACCCTCCAGGAGACAGATGTTAAGTGTGCAGTTTCAAAATAGGAGATCCACTGTCTACCACAAAAGGAAGAAGAATGAGTGTCCCTTTGATAAGTGATATTAACCACCACCATTGAATAGTTGAAATGAAACATGATTAGTCAAATCCAAACAAAAGGAAAAGAGTGAACAAAAGCACATTGTGCTGGCAGAAGTGCAATGGTGTGAAGGTGATAAGACTTTTTGCCAGTAGACCATTGTCCTGAAGCCTCCAACTAATCAAACCACATCCCCAACCTCTGAAGATGAGCATCAAAGAAGAGAAATAATCCAGAAGAGGGGGAGGAAGTTATAAACCCCTCATCATAGGAGATATGATCATCTATTAATGCATTTAGAAGAGGGAAGGATGAAAATTAAGATAAAAATAAAATAAAGGACTCGGATAACAAAAAACTTCATCGAATGCATGGATATCATCCAGTGAAATGTAAAATAAGGACGTCTACTGTGGGCATTCCCAGACATGCAGAAATAGCCTACCCAAATGTGATCAAAGACTACATATGAAAATGGAGAAGACCCAAGAAGTAATTGAGGCAGGACCAATCGATCCAGAACCCCAATCAGCATAGAGCATACAAGACAAATGGCAAAAAAAATCTGTAGGTAGGACAGGTAAAGGATGGAAAGTTGCCAGACATGTAAAAGAATAAAGATGACAATATTACAGAATAAACAAAAGAGCAACTAAAAGAAATTGAATATAGCAAAGCTGATATCTTACATGATGCTAAGTGTACAGGAAGAACCCAAAAAAACAGACTGGTGGAGAAAAAGATCTGACCTTAATTCACTATTAGCAATGGATGGTAAACAAACAGTAGTGTCCCACCCAAGAAGATTCCAAAAGTAAAGAAGACACATGGAGGTAAAGAACAGAAGACAGCAAATGCCCCAACATGGAGGGAAGAAGGAGGAGGTATTCCACAAAAATCCCTAAATATAGGTTGAACAACTAAGTAAAGAAGTGGAAGGTAAACATTACCTGTAGGGTAATACGATGCTGAAAAACTAGGTAGGAGAGAAAATGGATAAGGTTAACAGAGATCCAAAGGACATAAAAATCAAGAAGAAAATCTGCCTGACGATAAGCTAATAAAATATACTGTTGGTGTGAACGTGCTTTGTATTCACTATGAGGAAAACCTATACACTGGATAGGTGAAGAGAAGAAAAAGT
This sequence comes from Limulus polyphemus, assembly GCF_000517525.1. NCBI lineage: Eukaryota > Metazoa > Arthropoda > Merostomata > Xiphosura > Limulidae > Limulus > Limulus polyphemus. The sequence continues at coordinate 31,186 of NW_013671637.1, forward strand.
GTCATTAGCCATTATTCAGTTCTTCACATTATATAGTCACACAATAGCAGATATAACACTAGTATAAACCAATAACACACACATTGATCAAAGTGTAGATTGAACTGGATCTCCCTTAAACTAAGACTTTGAAGTTAAACAATTTTTGGACAACTAAATTTACTTATGATAAGCTAATGCAAAAAGAAGTAAAGAGAAACGAAAAGATCATCATGAAAAAAATGTCAGGTAAATAGGAATATAACGTGAAACATATCTGAAAAAAACAAAAAAACTGGGATAAACCTAGCAGATTTTGCAGCAGAGGCTTGAAATGCAGTCCATGATAAGGTGGAGAAAAACTGAATAAATCTGGGACATCTGAAATGGGTTCAACCATTATAGGAAGAAGGCAACCAATATTACGAGCAGGTATGGTGGACCCCAGCCCCCAGGAGCCCACACAATCAAAATTAAGGGTAAGAAGGATAAATTATAAATGAAATGAAATTAATGGTAAGAAACTGTGTAGTGAAATAAACATATGTAATATATGTTATGTGTTGAAGAAAACAAAACACATAACCTAAATCAATTAGCCCAGAAGTATAACCACAGGTAAACCAAAATTAACAGACACTTGTTAAGCATAAGCTAACAAAATATTTAATTTAATTAGCGATTAACCCATAAGTAGAACTACAGGTAAACTAAATATAACAGACACGTGTTAATCCCAATCGAACAGTGCAGGAGAAAGGATATCAATAAGCTCTAAAATAAAAATCTTAACCTAACAATAAGTATATACAAAATTGATAGAAGTTAGTGCAGACCCCAGCTCAAGGATGGCATACAAACCAAGTTAATATGAAAAAAATATAAAAGGTAAATAATAACGAAAATGAAATAAACATTAGTTTATAAAATGAAATAAGTTCCAACCACTGAAGCCTGCAACATAGCTTTAGAATTCTACATCAAAGACCCCAATCAACTGATACATATCCCTAACATCCAACAAGAACTTTTCTTGAACTTACTATTTCAAAAACTAATTTTATGTTCAAGAACTAAAACTACATATAAACAAATGGTTCTAGCTAACATTTTTACAACAGACTGAATCTCCATCTACAAGTTCAACTTTACACTCACCACTATACAATACATTTGCCAGATTCACATCTACAGAACACACACTTAGCTGTTTCAAATACCTTAATTCCATACACCCCAATATTAAGTTCACCAGATAAACAACTAACATTTCTGAACCTCAATATCACTAAAACAGATATACAGTTCAATTCAAAATCCCCACGAGAATCAATCATACCGGACTGTACATTCCCTGACAACCAGCAAACAAAATCTCAACATACTAAAAACCTAATAAACAGAGACAAAAAACTTTGATCACCTGACAACCTTAATGATGAAATCAACTGACTAAATTTCCTCCAAAAACTATAGAAACCTCAACCAACAATACAATGAACAGCCAACCAACAATCCAAAATTCAATGAAACAACTAACAAAAAATACTACACTGCTACACACCTTATATTCCAAATATCAACAACAATTTAACTAATATTTGAAATAACATATAACCAAACACAACACTCCAGAAAACACTAAATTCATCCAAAAACCAGGTACTAAAATAACATCCATACTATGTAAAAACTACTCTGAAAAATACAATGTCATGATATAAATAGTGTTTTGTTCAGGTATTACTGATTAATTTAGTTTTTTAAGTGAATGTTTATTATTGTTTAGTTTTTGTTATAATAAGAGTTAAAAGCAGGTGATTGTAGGAAGTTTTGTTAATAATTCATTGATGTTGAGAATATCAAACATCACGTGCAATATATTGATGTCAAGAATATAGAAGGTGGACAGACAATTAGGTAATAAAGATAAAAATAGCATGAGATGAGCGGGAAGCAGCAGACAGATAATAGCAAAAGAGAATAAAGTTGGGGAGAAGTTAACTACCATAGAAGTGATAGGCTTAACATTTAATATGTTAAGAGTGAAACTAACAGTAGAAAAGAAGAAAAATAATTTTATTCCATCAAAGCGTGGTTCTAAAGTAATTGAATCAGGCGGAGTGCACTTTGACAAAAGAAGCAGAGGACCTTCAAAAGAAAGAAGACCAAATGATTATGGTAACTTGTGCTACAATTGTAAGTGAATCATAGAGAATAGTAGTGTGACACAAATAGAGAAGATAGTTTGGCTTGTCAACTGAAATTCTAAAGCAATTGAATAGGCCTAAGTGGATAAAGGACATGAAGGAGAGAACTACATATATAGTATTTATGATATGTCCATAATATCTAGTGTTGAAAAATTTATTGTACATACATTAACTTGTTCTGAATATATATATTATTTTGAAAACAAGTGAAGTGCGTGCTGTTTATTCATCATTGAATTTATCACTAATAAGTCACAGACATGTACTGTAGAAGAATCCTAAGCCCAACAACAACATAGTATATATTTATACTATTAAGAAATATAACTAAAAGCCTATAAATCCTGACAATTGGCAAAGATCAGATTTGTAAATTCTGACAGTTTACATTATGTATAAAGTATAATACAACAATTTCAGTGAATTCTGTATTAGAGAATGAAGCCAAACTAGGTTTAGTGACACAAAAAAATCCATCTGTAGGACACTGCAACTCAAATAAACACAGTAAAACACAGAAAACAATGACATATTAAAACAGAGAAATAAATGCAAAGAAGCACTCCTAATACAAGAATTTAAAATTCACATTTAACCAGCAACAAGGAAGACTTTTAGACTTGTAATATTTCACTCGTGACTACAAATATAATAATACAGGTAACTATATACAACATCTCTTCATTACCCATCATTACAATTGTTCCCATTACATGATCAATAACTGTTACTGTTTAAAGTCATTCTTAACATAATGTTAACCAAAGCAGGTCAAACATTGTTACTTATATTGTGTTTTTAAATAAAAGTTTATTAATAACCATAACAGCTGTCTCTGCAATAGATTATTAAGTTTGTTTGTAAACTATGCCTACTCTGCATGTAATATAAAATTCTCATTACTGTTGAAATATAACTTTCTAGTATTCAGCCTTCATTGCAATGCAATATTTCAATGTTAAGTGGTACTACAGAATCACTTCAACATATATTACCTGAAAGAACGAGCATCTTTGCAAAACAGGTACAGAACTGACACATTCTGACACTCTACGTAATCAATTAGCCCCAAAGGAACAGTAAAAACACTTTTGTCGGAGTGTGTGAATAGCCTGTAGTTGGTCAGAACAATTACACCATCATTCAATGATCCTGTACGACTGATTATTTCTCCAGGAAGCATAGAAAATGGAATCAAGTTGTCACACCAATCACATTGTCTAGAATCAACCAGAAAGTTTTGGGATTCTTTATTTATCCTGTATGAGTGAAGCTCAACTTCAGAACATGCCATAATTCCTTCTGTATGATCACTATAGAAAAAATAAATAAAAAACAAAACGAAAGATTAATTATGAAATTAACTTTAAGTAAGCATAAGGCACAAGGAAATGAAAAATAATTCTGAAGGCAGTCTTTATTTTCAACATACAATGAAATACTGATTTATTTTCATTACATGATTTCAACGTATTTCATACCTTGTGATAAATAACTCTTTCTTGTACATATTCATTGTCACAAAATTTGAAGAAAGTTAATATCAAATGTTTCTGTATTTTCTTTTAAAAGGTATTTTTGAAGTTAACTTAATAAGATATTTTAAGCAGTATTCATAATGAAAAAAAAACTGCTTGATTTTTTATCATATAGTGTCATGCAACAGGTGAAATACCTTTTAAAACTTCAACAACAGCAAATGCTAAACAAATTTGTCTTTTAAATAGCAAAAGTTATTTTTTTATATTTAGTGTATATCTTTTTGTTCTACTTTTGTTGACATTTGGAGGCTTACTCTTGCGGATTCATAAGTGTATAGCTGTTGATCTTGTACCTTTAACAGGGAGCAGATAATACGTTCCTTCCTTCTATGTTGTTGTTTGATACTAAGCACAAAGCTACACAAAGGGCTATCTGTGCTCTGCCCACCATGGGTATCAAAACCCAGTTTATAGCAGTACCTACCTTCTATGATCTCACAGCATGTATTTAGGAATTATTAATTAAAGCTCAACTTTGGAAACAGCTATAAGCAAAGTTAAATACCACTTGATAGCACAAATTATAAATACTGATGACAATGTGGAGGGAATAAACTGGTGAGAGAAATAATTTATGGGAAAGGAAAAGTGAGAAGAGATCATTCATGTAGAAAAGAACAACAGAATGTAATAGGAAATTTACATAACTGAGGAACAAACCATAATTCTTGGAATCTGTTATAGGTCTCTAAACATTTTTTTTGTTCCTAAAAATTATATTCATTTCAAAGCTATAGAATATATTTTTATGTCAAGTTATCAAGTAAGATTATTAGGTTTAAAGGATAAGTAAGTGAAAGCAACATATTTCTGTGACCCAAACTCTAACTTATTGAATATTATTATTAAGTTTATCACATTCAAACAACTCACATAGACATACTAATAATTTATTGAAAAAAAAGTATATTTGTTAGCAATAAATTGATTATGGTCAAGAATATTGCAATCAAAGTATTCTAATTCTGACCTAATTCCATTTTAAAATGTTAGTTCTAAGGTCATCCATAAATGTTTGCAAGTTTCTGTGGTAAAATGAAGTATGAAAAATAAATATTTTAATGAATACTTACCAAGTTGAAACTGACTGGATACATTAAATGTAACTTTTTGATATGCATTTAAAAACTTAAAGTTTTTAAATTAAAGAAAATGCACATAATATTTGATATTTTTAATAACATAAACTTTTCAAATGCACATGTTACTATGCAGATAGAGCAACACCCAAAAAGAAAGTTTTTTATGGAAAGTTTGGAAAACTGTAGTTTATTCTAAGATAGTATTACTAACATTTGTTGTCTATGGAAAGTTTGCTTGAAAAAAATTAGAGTTTATATCTTCTAACAGATTATTATAAATAGTTTTCCTTTAATACTATTGAAAAAAAGTTTAGAAGTTCAACTATACATTTATATTACTGTCAAATATAAAAATGAACAAGCTACAATGTTTATATTATTAATTTAGTTACTTTGAAAATTATTTTATTGATTTGAATTTTGGTAGTTTGTATTAACATGCATAACTGAAATATACAAAATAACAATGTTTTGGGACAACATTGGACCTACTGGGCCATTTCGTCTGATCCATCCTCTAAACTAAACCTATTAATAAATTAATTTGAAAAAAAATCTTAAAGTCATCCCTTATCATTCATATACTCATCAAGCTTTCTCCTAAACTCACTTAAATTTACTGCCTCTGCAACATCCAAAAGCAACCCACTCCAAAGACCAACCACTCTGTTAGAAAAATAAAACTGTCTTAGCTGAAGGTGACACCTACCCTGCCAAAATGTATATTTGTGTCCCCTAGTCCTACTATTCTCACTGTTGAGTATGAAAAAAAAAGGTGCATCATCATCATCAATTCTTTTTACAATCTTAAACACCTCAATCAGATTCCCTCTAACTCTTCTTTTTTCAAGAGAAAACAATTTGAGAGATTTCAACCTCTCCTCCTTTGACAACCCCTCCATCCCAAGATACACCTAAGTACTCACTTGCTCAATTACCTAAACATAGTTTTGTACAATCTATTCACCACCACATAATTGATATGGTTGTGTTCATATAAAATTGTAAACTCAATCTGAAGAATTAAGCATGTGTTACTTTACTTGTAACCTCACAAGTAATGATTATAATTAGCATTTTTCTGATTCCTAATGAATGTCAGGAAGTAATGATTATTTTCATGAACAAAAATTTCTTTTTTTTTGTACAATACTGTTGAGGACATTTGTAGAGAGTAACTCGTGTAGTGCTATTAATCAGATTTTCAGCTTATGACAGTTTGTATATTACAATGTGTTTATGATACAACTTCATGTAAACAGTTTAGGATTTAAAAAAGTAACTCAATCCTAAATCATTGTACCTGAAGTCAGGTCTTTTCATACTTTTTTGCTACAGATCTTAATTTTACCTGTCAATTTCAACTCTATTTCAACATATTTTAAAATCAGTATTTTGTCATTTTCTTATATTTATTTAGAGTAATTCATGAAGAAGATTGCCAAAAAAGTTCAAGTTTTCATTTTTACACAGCTCCAAGGAGCCTGTAAACAATGAACATGTAGATTGTTTTAGAATTTTTCTGCCCATACCAAAGAACCTTTATTTTGATAAGCAACTATCACCTAATGACAAAATATTATCCAGTTATTGATTTTAAAGCATTTCTTTTGTCTTTATCTGCTTAGTTTTTGTACACGCCTTGGTTGCTTACCCTTTTATGTCACATCACTGAAAACAGCTATAAATAAAGTTTATGTATGAATGTATACAGCAAGAATTTGTTTTCATAATATGCACAAGTGGCGACTGCTAGCTGTTTATCATAAGTATTGTTTTCTTGGCACTTGTGTATAATGTTAAAATAATAAATAACATACACTATTAAAACAGATACACAATTAGAATCAAATTTAATTAAGGCAATCTACAGCCTCCAAAAAGTTAACTACATGTTTTAACATTTTCAACGTCATCATCAGGAGTGAAAGTGCAAAAAATAATAGTGACATACTCATATCTTTCTAACTAGGTCATGTGACCTGTGTGTAGGTTTATATATACTGCATAGTTCTTAGAGGAGGCCCTGCCACATTCTTACACAGATATTTGCTGGACCTTCAACTCTATTTAATAATTCATAATTTTTTATACTTTATGATTTATAAAGATTCACGGTTATTATTGGCTCTAATACCCTTTGGTTGAGCCAATATTGCTATTTTTCTTCCCATATTATCTTATGTTTTGTTATGACCGAGTTTTCAATCATTTAATCTTTTACATATCCTTTATGTTCTGCTAAATGATATTTTAAATTATGTTTTGTTTCTCCAATATAAACACTCACACAATCACATTCAATTCTATAAATTCTAGCTTTTTTTTTATTAACTATATTTATAGTATTACCTAAAACTTGTTTTATCTTATTTATCAGTTTAAATAGAGTAAAATATCTGTTGTGTTTTTAAACATTTTAAATAAACTAGTAGTTTAACCTGGATCAAATGGCAAAATTAAACATTCCTGTTTAATTTTATCATAACTAGGTTTTAAAGTAGTACCTTGATCCATTATTACGACATTAGTGAATTTCTTAACTGCTCTATCTACAATATTCAGGCTAAATCCTCTTTCAACTGCTATACATTTCATCAGCAACAACTCATTTTTTAAGTCCTCTTGTTTTGTACACAACTTCAAAATTCTGTAAACATAAATGTAAAATGCTGACATTTTTTGTGTTTTAGTATGACATGATTCCTGGTGTGGTGGCATAAGAACAGAAAAACATTTTCAATTAATAGATGTTTCTACATTACCTTGTTCATTCCTTTTTTACAAAATACATCTAAAAAATGCAAAATTTTATTTTTCTCAATTTCACAGATAAATTGTACAGATGGTTCTATGCTATTTAAATAGCAAACAAACTGTTAATGCCTTATCACGACATCTGTAGACCGAGAATGTGCCATCTATATACCTTATCCAAATATCAGGTTTACATTAGTACCATTTATGGCTTCTGTTTCAAGTGCATCCATATACAAGTCATATAACAATGGAGAAAGTGAGAATCCTATTACTATCCCTTCATTTTGTGAATAAAAATAATTGTTAACCTGAAGAAATGGATTCTTTACACAAACATTTGCTAGATCAAATATATCTATAGTTTCAACTGCTATAGTTTCATTTTGTAACAATGCATTTTCAAAACACTTAATTGTAACTTCTACTGGATCTTTTTTAAATAATGACACTAAGATGTCTTCTTTATTCAACTTTAAATTTTTGATTTTTCTAAATTAACATTTTGTGTCATTTATTATTTTAGATGTCTATCATATTAAATGAAGGATAGTTTTAAACTGACTAAGAAAAATAAACTACCTGAAAATAGGAAGATTTATCTAAGGCTAGAATAAAGGATTAGTTGAATGTAATCTGATAATGAGCCTGATAGTTAATCAATTAACAAAGAATATGTTAACATAGCTATTAGAATATCAGTTTAATGTTTCATGGAAAGGTAGGAACATATCAGATTCTATGCTGGTGCAAAAAGGCATCTGGAGTGCTTGACATATCCAACAAGCATCATGTCTAATAATATACAACATCCACAGGTTTTCATACTTAGTATTCCTGTTAGGAATGTAACAGCTTAAGTCTTCCAAGCCAAACCAAGAACTATACTAAGAATAACATATCTGCCCTACAAAGATTTTTTTCCCAAAAAAGGAGCCGAAGGGTGCCTGAATGGGTCACCTGTTTTAACCACTCACACTACAATATAATAGTGTGTTATCTGTCAGTCAGTCAGTAGACACACATAAGGAATGCTTTACATTGTAATTTGTACTGTTATGATGTCAGTAAAATAAGAGTATGCCATGAATCACAAGAAGAAATATGCACACTGTGGGCTACAACACAGCATGACATATGAACTTCAAAAGCAAGAAATAAAAGTATTTGTTACTCT
>NW_013671637.1:39944-44425 GCF_000517525.1 Limulus polyphemus
ACTCTTAATTTTGGTTTCATTTACTCTTAAAACAGAACACTTTCAGAGACCCAGTGGAAATGCACCTAATAGTTGAACTGTTTATGAATCAACACTCACAACTCCAAAATGTAGATAGAAAGTTTCATAATACAATCTTAAATCACATTTGCTCATATAGGTGTAAATAAGATCAGTTACACAAAACAAGTGCTAACAATGGCAGCACTATCATACATCAGGTGGATAAGAAACAGGAAAGAATCAAGTACTCCAAGCTATCTGAAAGGGAGGGTGAAGGATATATCAGGAAGTATCTTTCTCATGCTTTAGGTATTCATTAATTATGGCAATGATTTTTCTATAGTTATTTAGGTAATGATATTTAAAAAGCTGTTAATGTTATCCCAAAACTTTGTGAAGGTTAAAGTTGTAAAGTCTTTCTTTGATCTGGAAAAGTCTGAAGAATTTTATAAAATGAATTTCAAAATGTAAAGTGATATCAACCAATATCTTTTACAGGCTTTTGTTGTTCATTAATTACTAGCAGAGTACCCAGCACTGCTCAGATGAAAATAGCTTTAAATATCCTGAGTTGTTTTGACTAAATCAACCATATTAATCCTGATTTTTTGCTAATATTATCAAAATCATTTTTTTTTATCTAACTAAATATTTTGATTAAAATTAATAAAAATAACAAAGAAATAAACATTTTCTAAAGCTATTTTAATCAATGCGAAACTAGGTACATTGCTCCTGCTTCTAGCATGTGCTTTGCATGACATTTTAACTTTCCAAAACAAAATTCCCTAACTTTTGGTGTCCTAATTTCCACTCTGTGGTCAAGCATCATTTGCAGCATATTCTGGTTTTAATATCCTTCCACTTAATGAAGAATTAATTTGTTCTCTTCTCATTGCAACACAAGTTAAATGAAACTTTTCCAAGACCAAACATTTTTGTAAAGTCATCATATAGCTGATTCTCGCAATTACACGCAAGCAAAGCAAAAGATATGGTTAAAGCAAGCCTATTTAGTTGAGGGTGTGTACGTGCATGTTCAAGAGAAAGCGCCAGCTTATTTCAGTTAAGGGGAGTTAGACAGTAGGCATATATGTGAAGAAGAAAGAGATAGGAAGAAAGCAAAGAGAGAGAATGAGCAGAGAAGCAAATGATGGCTCCACAGTGTTTTTAAATAATTTTAACACATAATTGATCATAGATAGAATGAAGTCCTCACACAGAGAAGAAATGTAAATAATAGCCCTCTTGATCACATTCACTGATTCTTGTCCTGATCAAATGGACCAACCCAATAATAACTGCAAAATACCTGAAATTAATGTTACCCAAAAATCTGACTTTTTCAATTTGAGATCAATTAATCATCCTGTTTGTCAAAAATTGCATTACTATATTGGTCACTTTAGCCTAATTTTTTGCCTCAAAATGGTATCTGAGGCTGCAGCCACATAGCCCATGTCACTTCCTGCACAGTTTTATCTGTACCCAGAATTTGTATCTTTAAAGATATTGTTGTACCTAATGAAGAGACCCATAGAAAGAGAGAGAGACACACACATATATAAAAAGACAGTAATGATATTTCAAAAATTGTTAGTCTTATCCTAAATCCTAGTGTAGGCTAAAACTGCAGTCTTTCTTTGATTTGGAAGAGTCTGAAGTACCTTATAAAATGAGTTTCAAAATCAAAGGGTAAAGTGATGCAGTTATGTATGAAATTTGGGTAGAACATCTTGTATGAAAAACAAGGATGTTAAGGAGAATGAAAAAATTACAAAACTATAAGTAACAGAAAGAAGGAAATGTGACCCATGTAAGACACCACCAATAAAAGCTTAAAAAACTAATTGTAACCATTCATATTTATATATATGTACCTACCTATTCAAGAAATGTTTACAATAACTTATACTAATGGCAAACACCATTGCAACAAGCAAACCACTCCATCAATTTATATAACTTTGGCAAAAAATAATAATTCTGTATCTTGGATTTCAAAGCTTAAACACATTATCCTTAATTTTCAAGGTTTGCTCTTCAATCTTTTTCCTTCACTGCTCAGAGAGAGAGCGCTAAAAAAATCCAAGTCCTTAAGGGTTTTCAATATCTTGAATTATTTTACCTACAGTTCTTTTACTGTCGGAAAAATAATTCCAAACTCTTAAGTATCTCTTTGTACTCAATTTTAATTTTCTATCTCTCTTCCTGGCATAATATAGTTTGGAGACAGCTTGAATGGGTAATGAAAGAAACTTTATTACAAGTAGCAAAAGCTTGTTGAAGCATTGTACATTTCTTACTTATAATAAAGTTTCTTTCATTGCCCATTCAAGCTGTCTCCAAACTATATTTTCTAAATGTGGGTTTCTAGTCATCAAACTCTTCCTGGCATATTGAATTATTTCCTGTGTGTATATTAATGGAACTCAACAGTTGCATGACAATGGAAATAAAATGTGTTTACCATTGACTAGTTGTATTGTACAGTTATGCAAATTATTGTAAACAGGTGACACCAACATACTGTTAGGACAGCGGAAGTCACGTGACGCTGGTGACACATGACGACTTTCTTGATTGATCAGGGAGGCCCGAGTTTGTTTGAGATGCCCTCTTTTTTAGTATATAAGCCTGGCAGAAAAAGCCTGGGGAAATGAATGTATGATAAAGCAAACAGTAGTCACGGTAAGTTTCGAGCTAGTGTGTGAAGTTATCGAGATTGTGAATAGCTGTGATTTATAGCGTGTATTATAAAAATCGTTAAGTTGAAAGTGACGAGAAACGTACTGACTGTGGAATTACTGTGTACTAAAAGTTTGTATCGAGGAACAATAAGATTGTGAATAGCTGTGATTTATAGCGTGCATTATAAAAATCGTTAAGTTGAAATTGACGAGAAACGTACGGACTGTGGAATTACTGTGTACTAAAATTTTGTATCGAGGAATAATAAACTGGTTTAATCAAGAAAGAACTTGTATCACTGAAGTTCCTCAGGAAAGAAATCCTACCGGAAAGTAACAAACAAGCAAATACGTAAGAAATTGGTGTCAGAAGTGGGATGGAAAAAAAAAGAAGAAGATGGAAACGTGAAGTGGCAAATTAAACTACAGCTTAGCAGATTTGATGGCAGCAATACAAGAACAGCAAAAGAAACAAGAATGAGAAAATAAACAAGAAAAGAGACTATAGCAGTGGTTGAAGAAGAAAGAAAATAAACAAGAAGAGAGACAACAGCAGTGGCAAGAAAACCTGCAACAGTGGCAGTTCGAACAGCAAAATAACAAGAGAGATTACAGTACTAGTTTTTGGAGGAAAAAAAACAAGAAGAAGGAGAGACGAAACAAGAAGAGAGGCTACAGCAGTGGTTGGAGGAGAAAGAAAATGAACAAGAGAGACAACAGCAGTGGCAAGAAAACCAGCACCAGTGGTAATTGGAACAAGAAAGGAAACAAGAAGTACAAATGGAAAAGATTAGTAAATTTCAAAGTGAATTAAATACATTAAAGGATGATCTACTGTCTTTTACACAGAGAGGATATATTAACCATGGACCTAATCAGCCCCAGACAACAGGAAGCCCCTTCCAGACCCCGCAGCTAAACCCTAATGCAGACATCTTCAGTCCTGCCAGCTGTCACATTCCAGACATGAGTGTCAGCAATAGGGTGATCTAGTACGAAGAAAGCCACAGGAATTCGATGGGAAGGCACCATGGGAAGCATATAGAGCACAATTTGAGCTACTGGCAGAAATGAATGGATGGACAGAGGGTCAGAAAGCAGTGCACCTGGCAACAAGCTTGAAGGGACAACCACTGAAAATACTTGGACAGTTGTTAGCAGATGTCAGGCACAACTATAGAGCACTGGTAGCTGCTCTAGAACTCAGGTATGGAACTCAAAATCAGTTCAAAGTCTACAGGGCTAGGTTTAGGGCAAGAGTCCTTGCTAAAGGGGAGATCCTGCGGGAGCTTGCACAGGACTTGGAAAATATGGCATACAAGGCCTACCCAACTGCACCACCATATGTCCTCAAGCTGTTGCTGAGGGATCAGTTTGTAGACACCTTGGACAGTCCACAAGTGAAGCAAGCACACCCCTCTACTATGCAGGAGGCAATGGCCAGAGCTCTTGAATTCGAATCCTACGTTAAGTCCTGCACAGAGGTACCAAGGTTGGTACAGTCATCAGGATTCTAAGCCAGAAATGGGCAGATTTCAGAGAAGATTGAGGGACTTTGCTGGCACTGTAACAAACCTGGGCAAAAGAGAGCTCAATGCCGACAACTTCAACAAAGGGAAGATGCACCGCCAGGAAAGGCTGCTACCCAGAAAGGTTGTTGGAACTGTGGAGAGCAGGTACATATGAAGAACCAGTGTAAGAAGAATACTACCAATAAGTCAGCTTTGGGAAATCAGTAGTGGTTGGTGTTGAGGGACGCCCACCAAACCCCATTATGAAAGTCCCAAC
>NW_013671637.1:44446-45110 GCF_000517525.1 Limulus polyphemus
AGATCACAAAGGAGTACCAGAAGCCACACAGAAGCTCTGTGGTGTGACAGGACATTATACAAGGTTGTGGGGACAAGTGTGGGTAACTATTGAGCTCATAGGCGTGAAGGACAGAAACGAAGTATACTTGGCTGACATCGAAGACCCATGCATATTAGGGTTGGACTACTTACTACCGAGGAAGTGTGTAGTTAACTTTGATAAAATTACATTTGGTAACGACAAAGGCCAAATTCTGGTAAGTGTTAAAAGAGAGGTTGAACTAACCAGTGGTCATCAATCTGAAGTCAAAGTGACTGAAGGAGTTGATGATGGTGAAGTAGAACCAAGTATAGATATTAAAGCAGAACAGGAGAAAGACCAAGATTTGAAGCCAATAATTGATTTTCTAAAAGCAAGTGTTTTGCACCCTACTTGGGAGAAGATGTCTAGCTTAAGCCCTGTGACAAAGAACTATTGGGCACAATGGGACCAGTTGAAGCTCGAAGATGGTATTCTTGTCCAGAGATGGGAAAGTGATGATCTGGCAAACAGTTATACTGAGAGAGTTATGGGAAGTTGTGCTGCATCAATCCCATGATACTGTAACAGGAGGACATCTCGGAGTTAAGAAAACATTGAGTCACCAACGACACAGATTTTACTGGATAGGTATGAGACAAGA
>NW_013671637.1:45428-55326 GCF_000517525.1 Limulus polyphemus
ATTCAGATCAAGGCCGTAACTTTGAATCAGCTGTGTTCCATGAATGCTGTTGATGGCCTATAGAACAGCAGAGCATGAAGCCACTGAATACACTCCAGCAAAGTTGATGTTTGGTCGGAAACTTCGGTTGTCAGTAGACCTGATAACAGGATGCCCACCTTATGAAGAGTTGCCTGAAAATGTGCCGCAGTTTGTGAAAGTATTATCTGAAAGGATGGATGATATTCATCATCAAGTGTGTTCAAACTTAAAAACGTCTGCTGATTCCATGAAGCTATGTTATAAGAAATCTACTGAAGTCAGATTTGTACCACAAGACAAGGTGTGGTTGTATAATCCCAAGAAGACTAAAGGGAAATCTCCTAAGTTGTCTTCTCCATGGGAAGGTCCATATGACATAGTGGATCTTCTCTCAGACTTGACTTTCCGATTACAATGTGGTCAGCGAGGTAAGTCGAGGGTGGTGCATGCCAACAGGCTTTGGCGTTATCATGGTCCAGGACATTTCAGTTGGAACAAAGTGAACAATGAAACAAATGATGCTGCTAAAGAAATGTCACCTGAAAAAGCCACTGTTGGAGAAGAAACTCTACCCGATTTTGAGAAGAAAAAACAGTGAAGCCGTTAATGAAGTTACTACCACTAATGTGACTGCTACCGATAAAGTGACATTTCCTGATGGAGCAGATGAATCCCATGTGAAGCAGAAGCCAATGAGATGGAGACCAGTACAAAAGAAGAAACATCCTGTAAAAGTAAGATACTCTGTTGTATTTTAATTTTGTTTGTAAATTCTGTACATTTAATTAAGTTATTGTTGGTTTAATTAAGTGACTATTGTTCGGGACGAACAATACTAAAGAAGGGGCAATGTTACGACAGCGGAAGTCACGTGACGCTGGTGACACATGGTAAATTTCTCGAATGATCAGGGAGGCACGAGTTTGTTCCAGATGCCCTCTTTTTTAGCATATAAGCTTGGAGAAATGAACGTATGATTAAAGCGAACAGTAGTCACGGTAGGTTTTGAGCTAGTGTGTGAAGTTATTGAGATTGTGAATCGTGTATTATAAAAGTCATTAAGTTGAAAGTGACAAGAAATGTACTGACTGTGGAATTACAGTGTACTAAAAGTTTGTATTGAGGAATAATAAACTGGTTTAATCAAGAAAGGACTTGTATTGCTTAAGTTCCTGGGGACAGAAATTCTTCCGGAAATTAACAAACTAGCATATGTAACAATATGGTAAGTGTGGAGTTCAAAAAGGTATGAGTAACTTGCCACCTACAAAGTTAGTAGTTTTTCATTAATGTTGCTTATATATGCGATACCACGTAGGAAGCAATCTCCTGGTGTTTGACTGGATTTGCCATTCAGCATCAAATGTCACTTGTCCAATTCCTGTGTTTATGAACTGTCTTGTGTAACTCATCTTTATGTGTTAATAAACAGTTCCTGAAATGCCCAAGGTATGTCATTACTGTGCTAGTCAAGGCTATCGCAGATAGCCTATTCATCTTGTTATAGAACCAGACAATCACACTGGTGCCCAAAGTGGGGCCCTATCAAGCATCATCTGTGGTGTTCTTTACATTAGACTTGTTTATGAAGAACCATTGTTCTTCTAATAAGGTGCCTTGGCCATTTGTGATGTAAGACTAACCCATGAAGAATAGTCTATTTATTTTTCTCTTATGATGTCACAGCAACTCTATTCATTACTGGATGTGCAGTTGCTTTCTTGACTTAATTTCAGTGTGGTCTGTTATTCAACATTCTTTCAACCCAAATTTGTTTAATAGTAGTCATGTCAACTAACAATTTTTTGTGTGCATAAAGTTGTGATTGCATCATGCTGCAGTTATTCCTTCACCAAAATATTCATGATGTACTGTAAGTAATGAACTTTTTATCAATAATGAAGGTGAAACTTTTAATTAATTGTATGTACAGTCAGTATCACACTTCTTGAAATTGACATA
This sequence comes from Limulus polyphemus, assembly GCF_000517525.1. NCBI lineage: Eukaryota > Metazoa > Arthropoda > Merostomata > Xiphosura > Limulidae > Limulus > Limulus polyphemus. The sequence goes on from NW_013671637.1 coordinate 47,412, forward strand.
ATTACTCAAGATAGTAGTGACAAAGGAGTTAAATTGTTATTTTCATATGATTTTGAGTGGTTATTTTATCTTGCTAATATATTTTTATTTACATTTGTTTTACAATGTTATATAACAATGTTTTCTTTAGTTTTGTTTACCATCATTACTAAAAAACACCATATTACTAACATTTTACCATATCATACTTGAGATAATTCTTATACTTTGGAATATACTGTTTTTCAACAATCTGAAGAAGATATTAACAACCTGTTGTCTCAGATTTTGATTTATCAAAATTGTTTTTATCATGAAACTTTATTACAGATCATTTCAGGGAACTGAAGATGATTGAGCAAAAGTTTTAGTAAAATATCAACTATCTAATGTCTAAACTCCTTCATCTAATCATGACAGAGTTATCATCTTTGGCCTAGTAGCCGCTTTCACATCACAATTAAATAGTTCTCTCATCACTGGACATATCCTTTTCATTGACTGGATTTGTAGCTCTCAGCCAAACATGGACAATGTTTCTAGGTGAGGGGGGAGATGTGAGGAATTAAGCTACCATTATTTCTTCCTTCCGAGGCAGATGTTTGTTCCTCTAATCATATCATTACACACTTTTCAATAAGCACATCAGTGCTTGGTATGTAGGGATGGGCAGAGAAAAAGTGGCTACTGCATTCAATCTATTTTTCTATGTTGTTTACAAATAACTGAGTTATAGCTTTATTTTAAGCATTTAATTGCCATTATTGAGTGTTTCACAGCTTGTGAGACTCCCAGTATCATTGAGAAGTGTTGCTAAAGTGGAGAACGGGGAACAGCTAAAGAGCAAAAGTGTTCACCACAATAGCTTTAGTATGACAGAAAAGTATTTTAAGAGCACTCATGAACTGGCTATCGCTAAGCATGGTAGTGCTTAGTATGTAAGGATGGGCTAGGAAAGAAATGGCTGACACATTCAATCTATTACTCTATAATGCTTACAAATAATTGCTAAAGTTGACTTATAGAAGCACCTAATTACCATTATTCAGTGTTTCACATCTTGTAGAACAATAATATTATTATGTTCTTCTACCACAAGTATTTTTGTGGGAGAATAATAAATTCAGTTTATAAAAATATATTATTTCCATGTTTCATAAATAACAGGTATATTTCTGGTCACTATCAGCATAAATTATTCTTGTATAACAAATTTAGTACAAATAAAGAATAATCTTAATAAATAATCAAAATATCAAGTATTCATGCAACTCACACAACTATGTGCACGTTATTGATGTCTGAGTTTAAAAATACCAGTTTATTACTTATCAAATAATACATTATATAGCACTCAGTGGGGTCATGCCTGGCATTTGTGTGTGTATGCATGGTATCATACTCCATTTCCTGGGATCTGTATGATGTCCTTCCTATTAATCGACAAGACTATAGCATGAATGCACATGCAGTGATTTGGGAGGGCACTCAAAGGAGTGGTTTCTGTAAATATCCCCTTTAAGGTCAGTCCAGTGATCCAGGGTACTTGTAAGCTCCTGGATGAACCATTCCAGCTTCAATAACCTCAACATAATCCTAAATCAGAAAAACTGACAAAACTGATCAGATATTAATAATAAATATTACCATTGAATTATGAAAACAAAACTGTTTATTTGTGACATACAGTTATGTTAATTATTATAAATATGAGACACCAGTGTTCATAAAGTTAGATAAAGTTTTATTTGTTAGTAGATTTTTTATTAGTACTGCATATACAGGCAATACTGTGTAGGTAGCAATCTACCAGCATCTGACTGGATTTGCCACTAAACATGTGAATATCACTAATTCAGTGTTTATGAACTATGCTATGTAACTACTATTTACATGTTAATAAACAGTTCCCAGCATTACTTGATGCTTCTGTATTGAGCTAATCAGCCACTGTCCATGACCTAGTCTCCATGTTAGAGAAACAGATTGTTATAATACAGTAAAAAAGGCAGGCATCCATTTTTGCACAGCTATTTAAAGAACTTTCATATAAAAAAAATATCACAGAAATGTATGAAGCTATATCTTCTTGTTACACAAAAACAGACACTGTGAAGTAAAAACAAAAGGTTTAAAAACTTGGATTTGTTTTCTACAGCCACAGAACAATATGCATCATGATTCTTATATTTATATAATTAAAAGACTAACATGTACATGTGTGGGAAGCTTTTTAAATTTCATTAAACTACATAAAAATATAACTTGGAGTAAGAAAGTACAGATGAAATTATCACATGTGCATGGGAAGCTTATTAAACTTTACTAAACTATGCAAAAATTAAATTAGGAGTACAGAAGTATGGATAATATCACCATATGCATAAGTGAGGGATGAGTGTAAATAATACTATGCATTGCAAAGAGAAAGGTATTTTGGGAGTTTTGGATGTGAATTTCTTTATTTGTTAATATACACTTACAGAGTACCAGTACCATCACCCTATTGAGTATGGACCTGGGAGCAATATCACTGAAATCGAATACTTGTACATGATACTTAGTTTTTAAAGCATCAATAGATCTGATGTCTCTTACTAGATAAGTTGATCAATTTGTTGTTTTTGATCAGACCATTTGGCTCATTTTTTTTTTTGTACTAGAAGTGTTTGGTGAGTATCATGTGTTGTAGAAGTTTATATCCACTTAGGTTTAACCTTGCAGTCGACAAGATGCCCTGCATAGCCATCACTTTCACTCAGAACTCTATGTACCTACCCTCATACATAAGTAATCAAGACAGGTCACTTAAATGTTTTAATTACTTTAAATGCACAGCACTGCTTTTACATTGCATGCAAATACAAAATACCATAACTAAAACACTTTGCATATGTGAAACATGAGTTTTAACCGTAGTTTAAAATTATTAGACTGGAAAAAGTTTTAAAGTACAATTGTGGTAATAAATGTTTCAAATGATATATGCAAACTCATATATGATCGATGACAGTGTCAACAAAAATTGTCCACTTGTTCACACTAGTTACTTTTCTCTGCCTTTATTTCTGGTTGAACAATAGATGATATCATAATGAATCCATTCTTTTCTTATTATTTTGGGAATGGAGATAGTTGGGATTCTTATTGTGTACTGGAAACTTCCAAGAATATGATCAAGTATGATGTTAATAAAAATAATCTTTAGCCTCTGTTGAAATGGAAAAGATAAACCCTGTTTATTGCAAGGTGACAATGCAAAAAATATCCACTTGTGTAGGTGTAAAATGCTAAACTAACCTTAGATCTTGGTACTAGATGGTAAATAATACAACAGATAAAACTTTAATTGCAATAAAAAAACTGACCTGCACCCCCACCCAATATCAGAAATGCCTTTAAGTTCAACTTCAAAACTTTTCAAGGTTAATTGTAAAATGTTTGAAACTTATTTTTCTCTATTTAAACTCCTGCATATACATATCCATATTGTACCAGCACTGTTGAATTACAATGTCTGTTCAAAACTAATTGATATGGAAGTCTATGATATCATGAGAATTACTGAAATTTGACTAAATTTAAAAAATATTCATAATAGGAATTCTTTCGAAATCCAGTTTTGTAAGTTACATAATAATGATAGGCATTTCTTGACAGAGATGTGGTGGCTCTTTACAAGGGATAAATTGCAACATATTGCTAACACTAGAGACAAAAAAATGGTACAGTGTAGTGAACAAATTCAATCTGTATGGTTCACAAGTGTAAGATTTGAGGCTAGGCAGTTTTTAACTGACAAATGTCATTGGCCACTAGATTAAACAGAGAAACTGTATGCAATCAGGGTTACTACTAATAAGAATACTGATGCAATAATTATGCAATACTTCAATTCTATTTACACTGATTTGGGTTTTATGGAGTTAAATAGCAAGGATGATGTATTTCTTACATGATTCAAGATAATTTTACATACCAAGCAGTTAGAGAGCTAACCAGGTAGGATACCATATTACGTGTACCATTAAACCCCTAATGAGCATATGATTGCAAGAATTAGAGTATGTGAACATACTGAGAAGAATGATTATTACATAATTAAGTTTCATGTTTTGTTGAATGATAAAATAAAGAGAAATAAAATTTTAGTTTCTAATTTTCAGAAAGCTAATTTTAGACCATGTGACAAGATTTATCATTAGTGACGTGGGATAAAAGGTGATATACTGAAGAACAGATTTGGAAAACGTTTCAAAATATATTGCTTTTAATTCAAGATAAGCACATTCCTTAAGAGACAAAAAGGATAACACACAAAATCAAACCTAATCAGCATACTAAGAATATAAATGGGTAAAATCACAGATAAATCCTATAAGTTTAAGATCAAACTGACAGACATAACTGAAGATATTACAGAACTACAGTAAGGCTAGGAATTTCTTTAAAAAAATATACTGGGAAATCCAAAATGGCTTACAAAAGCTGGATGATAATGTCAAACTAACAGCAAGGATTTTTTTTAAGAATACAAAAGTAGGCAAATATCAAAATATGAATTGTGCCCTTCAAGTTCCAGCAGGTACAGCGTTTTCTCTCTCCCATCCTTTAACCTTAGAATCCAACTACCTAGTCTTTTACCAACTTTACCATCGTGATTTTCTTAGCTAATCTTTTGTGTGATACCTTATCCAAAGCTTTTTGAATATCTAAGTATACCAAGTTCAAGCTCTTTTTCTCATCCAGATCGCAAGTAACATTTTTCAACATAAGGTAGCTGATTAGTAAGGCAAGTTTTCCCTTAATGTAATAAAACCTAAGAACAACAAGGGGCCATTTGGTCCATAAAGGATAACCTTGCATACTCACCTTTAAGAAAAAAAATATTTAAATCTATCCTTTAAATACCCTATAAACTCCTGTAAAATATTGGCCTCCACAACTACTTATGGTAGCCCATTCCTTAAGTTAATTACCCTGTTAGAAAAATGAAACTACCCTAAACTGGAAACTAGACTGTCTTCCAAATGTTAAAACTTAAAAGTATATCCTCAGCGTAGTATAAGTATTATAATCAGAATGTAGTACAATGAAGTAAAAAGTCTTTGTCTTATTCATCCTCTGGGTAATCTTGTAAACTTAATATTATGTAGTTCAGATTTAAGGAATTTGTAAAACTTAATTGTTCTTAATTAAACTTAAAGATAGATGTGTTCCTAATAACTAATAACAATAGTAGGTTAAGGACAGCCTTTTTGTTGACACAAAACTTGATTAAAATTTAGTCCCTTTTCGTCTATGTCTTATAAGTTATATTTATAAATGAGATATATATTATAAAATCAAAAAGAAATTACCAACACTTCAAGTTCAAAATATATACCCATTATAAATTACTCAACCTCAAATTAAATAAAATGTTACCCTTCTAGATTCCCACTTTTGATTCACCCAATGATTCATCAAAATATTGACACAACTGAAACATCGACTACAGTGTGATCGAAGGACTGCCTTGCTATGTACCCTAAACTTTGTTAAAATTTAAATTGATCCTTGTCGTCCATGTCTTATAAGATATATATTTATAAATTCGATATCAATTATAAAATAAAAAGAAACTACCAACACTTCAAGTTCAAAGTATATACCTATTTTAATTAATCTACCTCAAATTAACTAAACGTCGCCGTTCTTGATTCCCACTTTCTATTCACCCAATCAGATATTCACCATAATATTAACATAACTGAAACATCGACTACTGTGTGGTCGAAGTTTTGACAAACACTGGTTCAGACGTTTATTTTCGTAATCTTATGTTGAATTACGAAGATGAAGCAATTATTTTTCAGCCACTTTTGGTTATATATATAAGTATACATTTTAGAGCATGGCAGTTCCCCCCCCCCCTTGTTGTTAAGTGCACCGCTCCACAATGAGCATTTTATGAAAATTTTGGTGAACCTGGTTAAAATGCTTTGTTGAAAATTTTGTACTCGTAAATAGTGTATCCATTCATGCAACAAGTTATAAAAGGATACTGACACAGTATTTCTAAAAGATTTTGATAAGTTGCTACACAAAGATTAGTTAACGAAATCGCATCAGTAGCGGTTGGGGATAGACTGTTTTATTATTATTATTTTGTTGAGTTCAGAATCTACATCATTTTGGTTGAAGATCGCTTTTGTAAGTTATCTGGTGGACTTTTTTCAATTGCTTTGTGTTACAGGGTCAGTTCGTCTCTCTCTTTCCTGATTGAGTTTGTTTTATTCATACTATGTATACCAAATCCAAGAAGGACTTACTACTTACCCATCAGACATATTCTTATTTTCAGGTTGTTGTATGTGATTATTACAACTTGTTTCTATTTCATATGTGCAGTAATTTACTCATTTTGTGTCAAGTTTCTTGTGTTACTCAGATTGGGATGCATGTCAAGTGTTTTGTTTATTGTACCTGAAAATTGAGCACAAAGCCTGCGGGAGAACAACAATCAACCACTACATATTGGACACATGTATAGATTCAAGGATTAAACCTTCATTTTGTTTTATCATGATATTTAAGCATGTATATTTGCTCTAGTAGAAAGAAAACTTTTATCTTTGAGATTATAAGTATGAAATTATACAATACATTTCACATTGGCAGTTGGGAAGAAATGTCAAGTGCAGTTGGTTCTATATTTCACTACTTTCCATATTATGCCGATTTCTCAACTCCTAAGCTCATCCTCTGTTTTTGCTCTATAGCAACAGTTATACTGGTCACTTAAATTCAGACCATTGACTCGTGAGAAAGAAGCCTTTGTATTTTTGAAAATCATTTACTGATACAATGGAAATTTTATTCTACTCAGATTTTTAATCCAGATATTTCAGCATACCACATTCTATCCATTTCATTGAAACCAATAATCATCCAGCTACATCTATGATGAGTGTCATTGTCAACTCCTAGTTTTGGCCTCTTCGTTGTTTTCACAGTTGATGATAAAGCCGAAAAGAAGATGTTCAGAAAGCCAAGTAGCAGTGTGGCTTCTAAAATTCTCTCGGAATTTCGCACAACCATGTTGCCTAGGGTAGTAGTTAAATTCCTGCCATTCCTGTCTGCAACAATAATTGTAAGACTCATATCAATAACCACCCAAATGTTGGAGACTTTTGCCCCAACAGAACCCTCCATTAGTACATCTTATAAGACATATAAGCATCCAGTGGAAGGATTAACCATAGTATCTATATATTACTCAAGATATTCATATATCTTCAGTGGGATACTAAGATTCATTCCCAAAAGTTGTTGTTTCAATACTGAAAGAGAATGCCAAGGAGGCTTCATTATTTTCTCCTTCATGATAAACCTATGCAACCCCTGCCAGAGTCTTGAAGTAACCAACACCATATGCCATGTCCTTGTTTCAACATGTCAAGATGAGTTTACAGTAGCAAAACGCCTAAAACTTGTTGGTTACACACTTTATCCAACAGTGTGAGCTAACAATGTTTTTTTAAAAAAATAACTGATGATAGTGTTACGCAGTGGTGGGATTCAGCCGGTTCGCACCGGTTCGTGCGAACCTGTTCTTAGAATTTAATGACCTCCAAGAACCGGTTGTTAACAATCGTATTTATAGGCCTAATAATAACGTTATGTTACGTCTCCGTTTGTTAACTGATTTTCCGTAAATTCGTTTTGACGAAACTTTAGCGACACAAGTCCTTACTTAATAAAACTGGTTTATTCTTTCCGAATATAACTTTACGATACACTCAACTTCAACAGTCGCGCTATAACAAAGTATAATAACGACGTTAACTTCAACAACACTTTCTGACCGCAGATCAATTACTCACTGTCTACACACACTATTCCTCACGTTGTCCCCCTCTGATATATATACCAGACTACCCTATATCTAGTA
>NW_013671638.1:0-2357 GCF_000517525.1 Limulus polyphemus
TATTCACACAAGTTGTGGTATTGAAATATCATATATTCACACAAGTTGTGGTATTGAGAGGTCATATATTCACACAAGTTGTGGTATTGAGAGGTCATATATTCACACAAGTTGTGATATTGAGAGGTCATATATTCACATAAGTTGTGGTATTGAGAGGTCATATATTCACACAAGTTGTGGTATTGAGAGGTCATATATTCACACAAGTTGTGATATTGCGAGGTCATATATTCACACAAGTTGTGGTATTGAGAGTTCATATATTCACACAAGTTGTGGTATTGTTCTGTATACCTCTAGCTGGAACTTGCCAAATAAAAAAAATAACAAGTAAATTTATATGTGTTTCAATAGTTTATAGTAAGTTAGAGTATTAAATATAATTAATCCCCTATATATTTTAGTTACTTATAGAATCTGACAGATTAAGGATAACTTAACTTATCATTAAATTCCTTAAACATTATAATAATTACATTGGCCAAATGTGATAGGCATAGTTTATAAAGTTGTACATGTGACAAGTCTATTTCGATGTTTAGTAATTCGCTTAGCAGGTCCAGTCTTGTCAGGTCTTCTTTGGATAAGGGTCGAAAACACCGCCAGCAGTGAGGGTACGTAACTTATGATTTAAGGCAGAGTGGTCATTGAGACACTTTTTTTTTTGGATGCTTGTTATTTATAATTAAGGCTAATTATGCTTAATTATAATTGTCAATGAATATATTTAACAATATTTGTATCAAGTCTAACTTAAACTATAAAATGACAAGAAAACTGTCCCTCGTTCTCTTAATTATGTAATAATTGCTTCTATCTTTAATATTCTATATAAATATTGCGAGAATGACGATTTTTAGAAGGTCTATATGTAAGGATAGACATCAAGAATAAAGTTGTTAAATATGACCGTTATGTGGAGTTGTTTACCATCAAGGTGAAGTTTTATTGAGAAAATAACATTCAGCTTGATTCTCTGGCTGTGACAGACGGCAATGATCCTTTGAGAGTTGGAATTTAAATGATAGTTTTGGTATTTAAGCTGTTAAATTGAGGTAATGGACCGATTGATAAACCTAAAAAAATTACCTAAGAATAAAAGTACAAGATAAGGTGAAGCCTAATTAGTTACCGTTTCGTTAGTTTTCTTTTAATCCGCATTAAGAAATTATTATCCACTAATTACTAGATTAACGTGTGATTTCATCCTCTAAAGCATAATTAGAGTTATAATTTTAGATTTGTTAAAAATGAATTATCTTGAAAAATAAAAAATACATTTAAGCTAAATCAGAAGAAAGTTGATTATTGGACATAATCAACAGAAGACAGTTCCAATGTATTTAGGCCTAAATGTTAATATTCTGACACAAAGCTTTGTCTCGTTGGAAGAAAGTTTGTTTGTTCGGTTCACAATTTTCCCGCAAGGCTACAAAAGGGTTATCTGTGTATGGTCGTCCTTAATTTTGAACTGGTAGACAAGAGGGAAGGCACTTAGTCAACAAGATCTATCGCCAACTTTTGTGTTGCTCTTGTCTAATCCAATAAATGAGACTTACGGTTACTTCCATAGCGCACTCGCCCCCCCCCCCCCAGTGGCACAGCGGTATGTCTGCGGACTAACAACACTAGAATCCAGGTTTCGATACCCGTGGTGGGCAGAGCACAGATAGCCCACTGTGTAGCTTTGTGCTTACTTATAAAACAAACAAACATAGCGCACTCACGGCCTCAAAGTGAAGGACGCGTTTTGTCGAAACGAGCTGTAAGCCATGAGTCACTGGATTCACATTCTGGGTACACTAACAATTAGGTCATGCCCAAACCCCTAGCAGAAATAACTGATTTACTATTTAATGACTGAAATAGTTACGAATTTACCCTTCCATCAATAGCAAAGAATCTGTTATTAATTAGGTATATGCGAGTAATATTTTAATTAGGTATTATGCGAGTAATATTTTTAATTAGGTATATGCGAGTAATATTTGTAATTAGGTATTATGCGAGTAATATGTTTAATTAGGTATATGCGAGTAATATTTTTAATTAGGTATTATGCGAGTAACATTTTTAATTAGGTATTATGCGAGTAATATTTTTAATTAGGTATATGCGAGTAATATTTTTAATTAGGTATATGCGCGTAATATTTTTAATTAGGTATTATGCAAGTAATATTTTTAATTAGGTATTATGCGAGTAATATTTTTAATTAGGTATTATGCGCGTAATATTTTTAATTAGGTATTATGCGAGTAATATTTTTAATTAGGTATTATGCGAGTAATATTTTCTAATTAGGTATTATGCGCGTAATATTTTTAATTAGGTATTATGCGAGTAATATTTTT
>NW_013671638.1:3095-6429 GCF_000517525.1 Limulus polyphemus
ATTTTCAAGTATAGATGTGCAGAAGAAAGTCTACAGTAGTGTTTTCACACAATGTTTCACTAGATTTTCAAGTATAGATGTGCAGAAGAAAGTCTACAGTAGTGTTTTCACACAATGTTTCACTAGATTTTCAAGTATAGATGTGCAGAAGAAAGTCTACAGTAGTGTTTTCACACACAATGTTTCACTAGATTTTCAAGTATAGATGTGCAGAAGAAAGTCTACAGTAGTGTTTTCACACACAATGTTTCACTAGATTTTCAAGTATAGATGTGCAGAAGAAAGTCTACAGTAGTGTTTTCACACACAATGTTTCACACATTTTACCGAAAGAAGAAGAAGAAGATCGTGACGAGTTTTAACAAAGGCAGAACACAAATACAATAACAGAAGAAGAATCTTGAGAAAATCTTTTCGTATTTCATCTCTGAGAGTACTTTAGAGATTTAATGCTTTCATGGGACGGTTAACAATATTTCTCGGAACAGAATACGAATACGTTAGTATTAATAATAAAAAACACAACACCTTTCTGAGGTTAATGTCTTATAATTTCTAACATAAGATCTTGCGTATTAGTATTTCTAATACGTCAGTTCTTATAAAAAAAAAAGGGTGATTAATTACAACTTCCTTCCGCCTTCAGCTAACGTCCATGTAAAATTTTCTTTATGAAATAATTGCAAGTTACTGTTGGCCTTAGCTTTGCCTTTAGTGACCATATCCGCCATAACCACCATAGCCTAGTCCTCGGTGACCATAACCGCCGTAGCCTAATCCCCCGAGACCATATCCGCCATAGCCAAGACCTCTATAACCATAACCACCATAGCCGAGACCTCCGTGACCATATCCGCCATAGCCTAGTCCTCCAAGACCATGACCACCATAGCCAAGACCTCCGTGACCATAACCGCCATAGCCTAATCCTCCATGAACTCCGTAACCAACACCCAGACGACCGTAACCGCCGTAGCCTTTGTGTCCATAGATGCCCCGAGCACCATGTACAGCGCCCCCATAACCACCGTAAGCCCCCAAGTTATGTTGACCACCGTAGTCGCTCAGCCCTTGCTGTGATCCGTAGGCTCCATGTAAAGCACCAGCCTTATGGAAGCCGGACTTCTTGTCGTATGAGTAAGCTTTCTCGTACCCCACCCCTTTGTTCCGGGAATAGGAATCAATATCCTTAAAGCCACCCCCATAACCACCATGAGCTCCGTAGGCACCCAGATTTCTGTGACCAGCATACTTATGAAGACCATGTAGCCCATGTCCATATCCTCCATGAAGGGCATGTGCTCCATAACCACCTTGACCGTGAGCACCATAACCAGCTCCATAGCCACCATATCCTCCACCATAACCAGCTCCATAGCCACCGTATCCTCCACCATAACCAGCTCCAATGCCACCGTATCCTCCACCATAACCAGCTCCAATGCCACCGTATCCTCCACCATAACCAGCTCCATAGCCACCGTATCCTCCACCATAACCTCCATATCCGTGAAGGGGAGCGTAGCCATAACCTCCGTAGCCACCATATCCGTGAAGAGGAGCATAACCATAGCCTCCGTAACCACCACCGTAGTGAGGTGCTGCGTAAGTCTCGGACTTCTTCAGGTCCTCCTTCTTGTCTTCAGCGAAGGCTGCTCCGAGTAGGAGCAGAAATAATACAGCCTATGAAACAGAAGAGAAGAAACGTTGATGTACGTATTCAGAAGGGACAATAGTAGGATTAAGTAAACCAATAAGTTTTGTAATAGAAAACAAGAATAAATCAGAAGGGACAATAATTCAGAAGGGAAAATAGTAGAATTAAGTAAACCAATGAGTTTTGTAATAGAAAACAAGAATAACTCTTGTTTTCTATTACAAAACTCATTGGTTTACTTAATCCTACTATTGTCCCTTCTGACTATTGTCCATTCTGAATTATTGTCCCTTCTGAGTTATTCATGTTTTCTATTATAAAACTCATTGGTTTACTTAATTCTACTATTGTCCCTTCTGAATTATTGTCCCTTCTGAGTTATTCTTGTTTTCTATTACAAAACTCATTGGTTTACTTAATCCTACTATTGTCCCTTCTGAATTATTGTCCCTTCTGAGTTATTCTTGTTTTCTATTACAAAACTCATTGGTTTACTTAATCCTACTATTGTCCCTTCTGAATTATTGTCCCTTCTGAGTTATCCTTGTTTTCTATTACAAAACTCATTGGTTTACTTAATCCTACTATTGTCCCTTCTAATTTTTGTCCTTTCTGATTTATTTTGTTTTCTATTACAAAACTCATTGGTTTACTTAATCCTTAATAACTCAGAAGGGACAATAATTCAGAAAGGACAATAGTAGGTAAACCAATGCGTTTTGTAATAGAAAACAAGAATAACTCATTATTATTTTTAAATTTGAATTTTAAAACTTCATTCTCCACGATATTCAGCGAGAACAGAATCATACTTCCCCCCCCCCAAGGGTTCTCGTTTGCATCTCTTACTCATAACTATAAATGCCAGTAAATTTCATTTAAACAGCTAAGCCTAAAAAACAAAACTAAACATTGTACACGTTAAATACCAATCTAACTACTACATTTTATACCGTCATCTTTCATTCATTTCGTCACATTAATAACTTTTCTCTCTATCTCAGAGAACTTGGACCCTCTTTTAGGCCCTGGTCTAGTCAAATGAACGATGTATACTTACGATTTCCATATTTTTCTTTTCAAATTCCTTATAACCACCCAGGAGATTGGTTGGCGAGTTTCTCGTGCTCTGCTACTCAAACCCCAGAATATTTATAGTATTTATTAATTTAAAAAAAAAATCAAATTTTTTTCTTCACCACACGGGAAACATAATGGTAGCACACGGAAGTAAACGTGTCGAATATAAATTCGTCCGGAATCAGCCGGTTTTGTCCGGCTTTTCTTTTTTTTTTTTTATTTTTTTTTACAGTCTACGAATAGATCCTGATTTCGTTAGCAAGGAGGGGGAGAAGGGAGGGGATAAGAGATCAATTCAGCAGTCGTTGGTTGTTTAGTTCACAAGTTTGACCAAAGGGAGACTCGGAACCGTAAGCTTAAAACTGAACTTTTTTTTGACAAATTATTAGCGTGAGATGCTTTTAGTCATGATATCGCCCTATTTTTTGGAGCACAAACAAGAGTGATTTAACTATTATGTGAACTGAAGATCGGAACAGCGTTTGTGCTACAATAAGGAAAGTAAGTTTCTATGTGTGTCTTATAGTTTTGTTAATGGTTGCTCACTTGTTTAAACAGACTACATAAGAGACTACGTTCAGTTTGTTTGTTTTGTAA
>NW_013671638.1:7080-11758 GCF_000517525.1 Limulus polyphemus
AAGTTTCTATGTGTGTCTTATGTCTTATAGTTTTGTTAATGGTTGCTCAGTTCAGTTTGTTTGTTTTGTAATTAAGCACAAAGCTACACAATGAGCTATCTGTGCTCTTCCCACCACGGCTATCGAAACCCGGTTTCTAGCGTTGTAAGGACATTCCGCTGTGCCACTGGGGAGCACTCTACAATAAGGAAGGTAAGTTTCTATGTGTGTCTTATGTCTTATAGTTTTGTTAATGGTTGCTCAGTTCAGTTTGTTTGTTTTGTAATTAAGCACAAAGCTACACAATGAGCTATCTGTGATCTGCCCACCACTACTATCGAAACCCGGTTTCTAGCGTTGTAAGGACATACCGCTGTGCCCCTAGTGGGGGGGGGGATCTACGTTCAGGTGGCAGCAGCTCTTCGATCACGAGAGGCGACAACTACTTTCAACAGGTGATGTCAATAATGTCTCAAACTTTTTAATATTTCATTACGCGTTCAAAATAACTTAGAAATAGATTTGTCATACTGACCTGCGTACGTTTGTAACTTTCTAGAATCTTTATAAAACTTCCTCGCATTAAAGTTGCGCATGGAAAGAAAAATATTTCTAGAACTGACCTGTGTATATGATTATGAATTTAATCTCTGAATCACGCCGTTACAGCCTCACACGTGTTTCTCTATCTAAAACATGCCCACCTCGACACCTCAAAAAATTTGATGCCCCCTTAATATAAAAACAAATTTGATGTTGAAAAGGTATAATAATATAAATAATTACAATTATTTATTATAAATAATAATTATTTATTATAAATAATGTTAATAATTATAATGTAAAATTTTACTTATTGTAGCATTTTTCAAATTGCCCCCCAATATATTTCAAACTGCCCCCCCCTGTGAGGCGTGCGCCCCACGTTCAGAATCACTGAACGAAAATATTAAGTTCCAAAGAATTTTATTTCTTTCGCAGTGTCATGATTTTTAGATTAACCTTTCCCCCAGCGAATGCATTAGTTTAGGCTTAAAATTCACATCATGATCAGAGATTTCCTGGTATAAGTAAGTTCCCCCAAGAATTAAATGGTCTTCGGTTTAAACGTTTTTCCCTCACAGAGGTTACTCTGCTTGTAACTTCACGGGACAACCTCTAAAGTCACACCAGCGTGGTTGACCCCAAAAATTAAATGGTCTTCGGTTTAAACGTTTTCCCTCACATAGGTTACTCTGCTTGTAACTTCACGAAACAACCTCTAAAGTCACACCAGTGTGGTTGACCCCCAAAATTAAATGGTCTTCGGTTTAAACGTTTTCCCCTCACATAGGTTACTCTGCTTGTAACTTCACAAAACAACCTCTAAAGTCACACCAGCGTGGTTGAAAAGATCGAAGCATTAAACGATCAATTTGAGCTTAAGTACAATCAAACATGCTGCGATTGCTGAAGAGTTTGGATAAGAGATTTTCGGATTAAAAAATTTCGAATACATTTGTTCTAGTCGCTGACATTTTGTACGTGAATTAGATACACTTTGGTTTTTATGCATTTTCGTTACGCATGCGATGCGTGAATATAAATAAATTACTCATAAATTCAAGGGTAACAATACTCTTGTTAGTTTTCATATATCCAGTCCTGAGAGACCCCTTCCCCCCCCCAAAAAAAACACAAGCCTCTTTCACCCGTCTTCCAATTGATAATATGCAAAATCTGAATTAAGGTTTTTGCTTTGAGTGACTGCTCGTGTGTGTGTGTGTGTTTTTGAATTTCGCGTAAAGCTACACGAGGGCTATCTGCGCTAGCCGTCCCTAATTTAGCAGTGTAAGACTAGAGGGAAGGCAGCTAGTCATCACCACCCACTGCCAACTTTTAGGCTACTCTTTTACTAAAGAATAGTGGGATTGACCGTCACATTATAACGCCCCCACGGCTGAAAGGCCGAGCATGTTTGGTGGGACGGGGGGATTCGAACCCGCAATCCACAGATTGCGAGTCGAGCGCCCTAACCACCTGGTCATGCCAGGCCACTGCTTGTGTCAATATCAATGTTCAAATAAATCAATTCAGAAAAAAAAACGCCCCAAAATTCCTTGTACCCCACTTTTGGAGCCCGCTCACAACGCCCTTCCAAAATTTTTCGTTCCTTTGCTCTAACGTTCGAGAACTTGCATGCAGTGTCTTGAAGAGCTTCGAACATACGATCGACATTACTATACACTTTGAATAATGTCGGTGTTGAAACATCTCATATGTGGTCGCTATTCCTTTTGTTTCACGACAGATATAGGGCCGGAATTCACGAGTTTTTGTTTTTAGAAAGACTACAATTGTTACGACTTGAGTTTTAACAAAGATTTGATTTGTCGTGTTAATACCCCACAAGTTGTAGTTTTAGTTATGTCTTGACCAGTACCAATGTTATAGGCGGATGCGAAGAGTGCACTACCCCAGCCCCCCCTCCCCCCAATCACAAGAGGCTCCAAAAGAGTTCTGTCGGTCCTCTTTATATTTTCTTTAAAACTGCACTAAAACTTAAGGAGCCCAATCATAATTTTCAGCGTCTGGTGATTTTTTTTTACCCCCTCCCAGTGGCTCAGCAGTAAGTCTACAGGTTTACGGCCCTAAAACTCGGGTTTCGATACCCGTATTTGGCAGAGCACAGATGGCCCATTGTGTAGATTCGTGCTTAACAACTAACAACTGCAATCTGTTCGTTTATTGTTGTGAAAATCAAACAAACTTGAAACTGAATTACTTTTCCTTGAAAATACATAAACATCAAATTTTTATACAGTTTTTGACCGGACGTGAAATGCAATGTGAGTCCAGGGTTCGAGACGTGTTGCTGGTTAAATAAATTCTATACCTGGATAGCGTTATAAAAGTGACAGTTTCCGTTATTCGGTGCAAAGGGCTGGACAAAGCTCTTGTAGAGGTGGGTGCTACTGGCCGGTTATATTAATTGTGGCCTATAGTTAAAAAACTAAAGAATAATATGGCTGAACTCTAATGGTCTCTGACTTAAACATTTAGGCCACATGCGCATAAGATGTTCAGGTTAACAATTCCAAAGTAATATTTATAATTTCTGTACCCCTGTCACACACATCAGTTTAATCTCCTTTGAATCTACGTATTAGCTTAAACCTTCCAATCTTAATTATATATTTGCTACCAGTTTCTATCCTGGTTTAAAATCTCGCGCTCATAATTCTGTAACGCTACATTTTCTTTCTTTTTTTAAAATCTAAAACACGAAAGCAGTTTTTTTTTTTCTGGTCTAATAATAGATCATTTATTATATTCATAACTGTATCCAGAGGCTTCAAGAAAGAAAAATAATAATAATGCGTGAACCCCCCAGAGATTTTTAGGGGTGGGTACTGATTGATACAAATGAATGTAGGTGGCGATCGTTTTGTCTTTCTGTTTTTTTGTCAAATGAGATATTCTAAGATGATAACGTGGCTTCCGGTAAAAAAACCTATAATGAGCAAAATCCAGTAACTAGGCCACCTGACTCGGCCTTTTTGTGTGTGTGGAATTTTTATTCAACTGTCTCACGAGAGCTCGAAACAGGGGATCAAATTTTACTCTCTCTCTCTTTTTTTTAATAGGGGGGAAAGAAAGAAAAGCGTAAAAATATAGCTCGAGACACGAGAAAGGATAGAAGAATAAACACTGGAGTGTTATATATAACTTGTCCTCGAAAATAAGGGAAAATAGGAAACCGAAATTAATGGAAAGAATAAAACGAAGAGTGCGTCCGTCAATGTGTCCGTCAATGACACGAACTATTATAATTTATAATTAAAACTGTAAGTTTGGAGTCGTTATTAGCGTTATAAGCCCTGAGATTTACTTCTGGGCCACCGAGGGGATGGGGAGTTAGTATATTGAAGTTTTTTTTGTTGTTGTTGTTGTTTACTTTAGCGCAATGCTACATGTCCCCTGCAGGGATCGAACCATTACTTTTAGCGTTACAAGCTTACGATTATACTTAAAGTTAAATGAAGTTAACGAACGAAAATCTAGAAAACCACCAGAGTTTGTTTTGTTTTTGAAGTTAGGCACAAAGCTACACAACGGGCGATCTGTGCTTTGCCTACAACGGGTATTGAAACCCGGTTTCTAGCGTTGTAAGTCCGCAGACATACCGCTGTGCCAGTGGGGGCAACCATTAGAGAAAAAAACAAAATACTACTACCCTGATACCGTTAAGGAACCATAAGACTAGAAATTAACACTAGAAAAATAAAATTATTATTTAAGTAAAGTAAACAATTATTTTTAGATATTTCCTTGAAATAATAACCAGGAAATTATTATAAATGGCTTTGTATTGACAGTAGTTATAGAGTGACGTGGTGAACTGATTGACAGTAGTTATAGAGTGACGTGGTGAACTGATTGTCAGTAGTTATAGAGTGACGTGGTGAACTGATTGACAGTAGTTGTAGAGTGACATGGTGAACTGATTGACAGTAGTTATAGAGTGACGTGGTGAACGGATTGACAGTAGTTATATAGTGACGTGGTGAACTGATTGACAGTAGTTATAGAGTGTCGTGGTGAACTGATTGACAGTAGTTATAGAGTGACGTGGTGAACTGATTGACAGTAGTTATAGAGTGACGTGGTGAACTGATTGACAGTAGTTATAGAGTGACGTGGTGAACTGATTGACAGT
>NW_013671638.1:12582-19463 GCF_000517525.1 Limulus polyphemus
TGACGTGGTGAACTGATTGACAGTCTTATGCTAAATTATAATCTAATTCTTTATTTTTTTTTCGAATTAAAGCCTAAATATATATTTAATCTTTATCGGATTGACAAGCCTAAGCAACATGACATTCGGTTATTTTGGAGATTTAGTTAAAACGCCTTTAATTACGCTTTGTCGGGCGGCAGTTGGCCCTGTGGTAGAGTTCTAGATTTCGTAGTTAGGTTCGAATCCGTGCGATACCGGAAAATGTTCCCCACACTTTAAACTGTTCGGTGCGTTATAAGAACGACAGTCAGTCACTGGTTGCCTTCCCTCTGGCTAGTAGTACAAAATTAGGGACGAGACCAAATTGCCTTAGTAGTTTTGTCATAAAAAATGCATTTTGTCACAATATGGCTTCTCGTGTTATAAAATTGAAGCTTCAAGGGGTGGGTGGGGAGGGTGAGATTAATATTTACAACACAACTTTAATGCGATACTTCGTTTACCAAATCTCCGACATACTTTTTTTTTATCCGTATCTGTAACATCTAGAACTTCTGGAGGTCAACAAAAATGGATTTATTAACTTGAACGACACCGCGTGGGCTAAACTGTCAGGTCAGATTATCTTTATAGATTCAGTTAGCTGTCATTGAATTTAAACTACTGGCCAGAGGAAAATAGTCCGCCAGCAAAAACCGCTACCACGAGGGTTTTGACCGGTTTCTTTAAATCGAATAACGGGATTGGCTGTCACTCTTATAACTCGCCCACAACTGAAAGTACTTGGCATGTATCTCATTTGGAATCTCTGACTCCATCGACTCGTAGCTGGTGTTGCTAACCGCTCACTAGGTCACGCCCTTCCCTATGTGGTTTAAGATCAGAACACAAGACTCTCATGTTAAAAAAAAACAGCAAACCAGTGACGTGTCAGTGAAACTACCATGAATTTATTGACACAGGTTCGATTGCTCTATCTAATATCGAAACAAGCTATAAAAATACTGTTGTATGTGCATGCATTTTATACAATAACCTTCTATATATATTAAAATGGGGAAACCTTGTTTCAGTTTAGCAGCTTAAAATACTCGCGAATCACTGTGGGGTTCAAAGGCCCTCTCATGATTCAAGGAGACCCCGAATTTCTTCTACATCTACCCAAAAGGGGAGAGGAGGGGCAACCACAAAAAACCGTTATCACACCAGTCCCTAGTTTGATCCCACTAACTTGTAGGTAAGGGTATAAACACTGTTTCGAAAATGGCGCCCCAGAAATCTGAGGTAGGGGTGGGGGAGAGTCGGAAACACATCATTCGATGTCACATTTCGGTCACTCTGAAAGCCTACCACTTGACTAGTGACCTTCGGGGGCGTTTTATCCTTTTGGTAACCCCTTGGTAGGAGGATACGACATATAGATAAGGACATCCTGAAACTGCCTGCTAAAATTGACCCAGCTAGTTCCAAATCTGTAGACGTTTGCAGACAAATAAGTTCACAAACACACGTCGCGAATTAAGCTAAGATACCACTTCTTCTGAATTCACAAACACACGTCGCGAATTAAGCTAAGATACCACTTCTTCTGAATTCACAAACACACGTCGCAAATTAGTATAAGATACCACTTCTGAATTCACAAACACACGTCGCGAATTAATCTAAGATACCACTTCTTCTGAATTCACAAACACACGTTGCAAATTAGTATAAGATACCACTTCTGAATTCACAAACACACGTCGCGAATTAAGCTAAGATACCACTTCTTCTAAATTCACAAACACACGCCGCGAATTAGTCTAAGATACCACTTCTTCTGAATTCACAAACACAAGTCGCGAATCAAGCTAAGATACCACTTCTTCTGAATTCACAAACACACGTCGCAAATTAAGCTAAGATATCACTTGTGCTCCTAAGACGTTCCAACACATTCACCCATCAAAGGACAACTCCTCTCTAATAACCAATCTGATTTAATTTCTTTTTTAATGGCAGAGATTTTTATCATTACTCTCAACGGCCCTCATGGAGTATTTCGAGAGGGAGGGCCACAGTGAATGTTGATGTATCGTAGGGGGGTGGGAGTTGGTGTTCTGTCTTACCCTCCATGTCATTCCTCGGGAGGACACACTTTGTCCGTGTGTCCCCGCGTCGTGCCTATATATATTATGACCCATCCCCTCCCTACGTCAAGCTAGTACACATATTGAAACGAGTTACTTATTATCCACATTAATTTCTTCTTCTCTTTCCAGTGTTTTCCAAAGGCCACCTTCCAACAGGAGGAAAGTTATTCGTGATCTGGCTGCTATAGGAAACGAGGAACATGTGTTTGATCCTCTTTTAACTGTAAGCAAGTTATTGTTTGTCTACGTGTGATGAACTCTGGAGGGTGTATGAGAAAATAAAATAAAAACAAACTTATATTACCCACGCTTTTCTCTAAGATTCGATGTTTGAAATATCAAACATATTTTTGATCAGTACATTTGCATCATTTATTTCCTTTGCGATGTTGACCATTGACCTACACAAAAGAACTGATGATTGGCCAGGAGAGATCTTTAAAGGCATAGCCAATAGTCAGAGGATTCCATTACGAGCTATGCGTTACGAATGGTCTCTTGATAGATTGCACCAGCTATTTTGGGACGTTCCAGCTACTTTATTTCTCATTGGTCAAAATTTAGACTCCTAATAATACTTTACCAGCTACTTTATTTCTCATTGGTCAAAATTTAGACTCCTACTAATACTTTGCCAGCTACTTTATTTCTCATTGGTCAAAATTTAGACTCCTAATAATACTTTACCAGCTACTTTATTTCTCATTGGTCAAAATTTAGACTCCTAATAATACTTTACCAGCTACTTTATTTCTCATTGGTCAAAATTTAGACTCCTAATAATATTTTACCAGCTACTTTATTTCTCATTGGTCAAATACTTTATATTCATAGCGGGTATTTTTACCTAAAGCAGAGAATACAGCTTTACAAAACTGTAGCATGTTCTGTTTTAATCTCAGGAAGGAAGAGTAGGTAATGCTACCCAGCTGATCTCGTGGTTGGTGGGACGAAGGGAAGAGGAAACCGCGTGAAATCCGTCCCTAAAGCTGGCCCCGGATGTATTGTGGGTAATTAAAATATGTTATTCAGTCAAGGCCGGCATGGCCAGGTGGTTAGGGCGCTCGACTCGCAATCTGTGGGTCGCGGGTTCGAATCCCCCGTCCCACCAAACATGCTCGCCCTTTCAGCCATGGCGGCGTTATAATGTAACAGTCAATCCCAGTATTCGTTGGTAAAAGAGTAGCCCAAGAATTGGCGGTGGGTGGTGATGATTAGTTGCCTTCCCTCTTGTCTTACACTGCTAAATTAGGGACGGCCAGCACAGATAGCTCTCGTGTAGCTTTGCGCGAAATCCATAACAAACAAACTATTCATTCAACATTTACAGTATTTGCTTCCTATTCGAGTTAGCCAGTGTACTTGTAAATCAGTACGTCCGTCAGAGCAGATGCCTCCCCAGACCGCCAGAAAGCCATCTGAACCTGTCATCTTTAGCACCTGTGCAATCAGCGTATTAGTTTTGTCTCGAGTTCCTTAAATGCCACGGTTGCACGTGGACACAGAGGAAAGAAAGGTACACATTCAGCACGATGTGTACTATTTACTGCGACCCGAGGTCGGCGAATAAAACACAAAGGAACAGGACTAACATGTGTGTTTTTATTTGGCTTTGAATCCCATTAACAATAATCGTTTCATAGGTTTCCGTAAAAAATGGCTTTCATAACAGAATCAAAGAGACAAAAGCAGAACCCGAATCATGTGAAGTATATCACTGAGCCTCCTGGCGTCTGATGTTAAAGATTCTCAAACTTTTATGATGGTTCTAGTAACAACATGACACTTTCTTGTGATATTAAACTGGTTTCCTGTGCAGCAAATTAAAGAAGGAATTATAAAAACATTTAGTTTTTCGTTATTATATTCGCCAACACAAGGTGGCCTAAAGTAAATAAACATATTTATTTTTCTTTTAACTATACTAAATAGTGGTTTATAGCGTGATTGGATAAAGAACAATAACTAAATGTAAACATTTAAACTCTGCTTCTAAGTAACAATTAAAATACAGCAACATAACACAGAATCATAAGCTCTGGCTCCTGAGGAACGGCTAAAAGGACACAATACACAAATATAAACTCTGGCTCCTGAGGAACGACTAAAAGGACACAAGTAACACAATACACAAATATAAACTCTGACTCGTGAGGAATGCCTAAAAGGACACAGCAACATAACACAGAATCATAAGCTCTGGCTCCTGAGGAACGGCTAAAAGGACACAGTAACACAATACACAAATATATACTCTGGCTCCTGAGGAACGGCTAAAAGGACACAGTAACACAATACACAAATATAAACTCTGACTCGTGAGGAATGCCTAAAAGGACACAGCAACATAACACAGAATCATAAGCTCTGGCTCCTGAGGAACGGCTAAAAGGACACAATACACAAATATAAACTCTGGCTCCTGAGAAATGATTAAAAGGACACAGTAACACAATACAAAAACAGAAGCTCTGACTCCCGAGGAACGGCTAAGAGAACACAAAGGAAGTGATATTTGTAAAAAGTATTGAATTATATATTATTCTAATAAAATAGGGTAAAAAAGCAAAGCCTATAATGGACGGTATTAGAACTACTGTTTCATTTTCAATGTTTGAAGTATTTTTAAACATATCGAATGTTGCAAATAAACTGGTAATCCAAATGATATAAAGAAATGAAAATTTTAAGATAAGCAAAAAAAGTTGGTAATTGTCTAACCTTAGAAACTGTGTTTTCGAAATTTTCAATAATTTTGGCCCTTTCAAAATTTAGAGACCTGTACCCGAGATAAATGTTTATTTTTTTCGAATTTTGATGCCATGGCCACTGTCTGATTAGATAATAAATATTTTGGAAAACATTTCACATTTAGTGAAAAGAAAATGGGAAAATTTATATGAACTGTATTATACGTTTATATATTTGTTAAGTATATGTAGTGTTTGGTTGAAAAACGGTATCTGTATGTTTTTGTTCAAGATTCTCAATAAAACTATTTCGTGAAGAGGGACCTTTGAAGTCACGAAACCGGTAGAAGGAATTAATGAAAGAAAAGGAAGAAGAAAAAAAAAGACGGGTATTTCAGTTTTTCGTATACATATATAAGCACTCCGTCCATCGCAGGAATCGAACCTTGGATTTTAGCATTGTAAACCGGTAAAGTCACCGCTGACCCACCAAGGAGGCATCATTTATTCCAGTTGTAATTCTAATAATGAGGTTTGAATGTTCAACATTTTGAGATGCTGGATGATGCACGAAGTTATAAATAAAAAATCACTTGTAACTCGTAGTTTGTGAAATGATTTATTGGTAGGTTAAACGTGTAAACAAATCTAAGAAAAAAAGTCAAAAACTAAATTCAAAACATATAGAAACTATAAAATATTAAAACAGTAGAATAAGAACATTACACTCGAAGAAAGTTTATTAAATACAACTACAAGAAGAAGATTGGTTTTCCTTCACTTGTGCTTTAATTGAAGGAGCAACTTTTAATATGACATAGAGACCTGCCGTTTTAGATTTAACCATTTTTGTTCGAGTATTCGGGCGCTGTTATATTATGTAAGCTACATAGCTTCGTCAAAGACCGTTATTTAGTAGTGTTCATGTATTGTTATTAATCTTATGAAAACAGTTTAAAGTAAAAGATTAGTTACCTTCATCTTATTAGCTTCAGCGTAAATTAAATATTCGAAGACTAATACATTTATTTTAAAATTTTACCTTACAGTTTCGTTGAAGCTACTATGTTTACACCCAACAATAGAACTACTATGTCTACACCCAACAATAGAACTACTATGTTTACACTCAACAATAGAACTACTATGTTTACACCCAACAATAGAACTACTATGTTTACACTCAACATTAGAACTACGATGTCTACATTGAACAGCAGAAGTACTATGTTTACACCCAACAATAGAACTACTATGTTTACACCCAACAATAGAACTACTATGTTTACACTCAACAATAGAACTACTATGTTTACACCCAACAATAGAACTACTATGTTTACACCCAACAATAGAAGTACAATGTTTACAACCGACAACTGCCTCATGGAAGATACTTTAACACAAAACGACATTTGTTTGTTGAAACGTTTTGAACTTTCTCAGGAGATTTAGTCTTAAAAACGATACCTATATACGTAGAAGACTCGGTCTCTAACCTAAAATGGGGAGAATTAAAATAACTATTTAATGAAATACAAATTTTACGACTGATCTTAAAGATGTTTCCATCACTGTTAACTTTTTTTTTGTAACTTATTTCTTTCATTGTGGTTTGGGTAAGATTAACGATCCACAACGTCAGCAGTATAATATACAGTTATGGGACAAAAGTAAGTTCAAAACATTTCATCAACAATAGTGTATGATATATTCAGCTAACTAACAAGTAAAACATCTACATTTCATCAACATTAGTGTATGATATATTCAGCTAACTAACAAGTAAAACATCTACATTTCATCAACATTAGTGTATGATATATTCAGCTAACTAACAAGTAAAACATCTACATTTCATCAACATTAGTGTATGATATATTTAGCTAACTAACAAGTAAAACATCTACATTTCATCAACATTAGTGTATGATATATTTAGCTAACTAACAAGTAAAATTTCTACATTTCATCAACATTAGTGTATGATATATTCAGCTAACTAACAAGTAAAATCTACATTTCATCAACATTAGTGTATGATATATTCATCTAACTAACAAGTAAATCTACA
>NW_013671638.1:19484-37333 GCF_000517525.1 Limulus polyphemus
CATTAGTGTATGATATATTTAGCTAACTAACAAGTAAAACAATCTACATTCATCAACATTAGTGTATGATATATTCAGCTAACTAACAAGTAAAATTTCTACATTTCATCAACATTAGTGTATGATATATTCATCTAACTAACAAGTAAAACATCTACATTTCATCAACATTAGTGTATGATATATTCAGCTAACTAACAAGTAAAACATCTTTATATATCTGTGCTCATTTTGTCACTGTTTAGCCCTTTTTATAATTAACAGAAATTACTCCTTATGAAACAGAGAACACTTACTTTTCCTGAAGGATTAAGAATTAATTTATGCCGAATAAGGTAAGGTTATTTTACTTATTTTATAGATTTCTTGGGAAACAATTGTTTCATGGTGTGTACTATTGAACGGAGAATCTCTTGAGAAAAACTGATGGTGTCCAGATGAAGACATCGCCGAAACGTCATCGTTTCGAGGCAAACTGTCCGTTATATATACCAAGATTTCAGTTGCGTATCAACAGATAAAATTTACTAATACACTCCACGAGTTCACTTGCTTACTAACAGATAAAGTTCATTGATTAGCACCTGAATTTACTTGCTTATTAACAAATCAAGTTCGGTAAGAAGCACTGGTTTCAATCCTAAAAATGTGACCTTAATATTAACACCACCTGTCGGTAGATGAAGAAAAAGTATCCCAGATTCTATGTACTTTTCTTTCAATTCAATTTAATTGAAAAACGTAGTTTGTCTAAAATTAAAAGTTTTATAAAACTTGCTTGGAAAAGTGTGATTTGAAACTTTAAAACTTACAGAATAATGTTATGTTCTTATTCAAAACTTCAGTAAGGCTTTGGCTGCCTGGTAAGGGACAGGATTTGTGTTTTGAAACTGGGGTTCTAACTAATATGTGTCTAAGAGTTTATCAAACTAAATATGGTAGAAATTCGGATATATATATATATATTAATGGTTTTGGTTTTCTTTCTACATAAAACAGGATAAGAGTAACAATTGATTGTCTTAACAGTAACTAAATCTTAAAAGTAGCCATGGTTATGTCCATAACCTTGGCCACCATAACCGGAACCAAGATGACCATATCCCGATCCAGAATTACCATAACCAGAACCCAAGTTGCCGTAGCCTCCGTATCCCTGGCGTCCGTATTGGTTCCGGGAACCATATCCGCTTCCTCCATAACCTCCGTACGATCCTAAGTTGTGGTGTCCACCATAATCGTTCAATCCGTGTTGTCCACCATAACTTCCGTGAGATACTCCAGAGTCTTGGAATCCATTGTTGTTCTCGTAGGAGTAAGACTTTTCGTAGACATTTCCCTTGTTTTTGGAATAGCTTCCACGATTCTTGTAATTACCGCCGTTCCCGCCTTGAGCCCCATAATAACCTAGATTCTTATGCCCGTCGTGGACGTTAATCCCGTGAAGACCCTGTCCGTGGGCTCCGTGTAGGGAGTGAGCTCCGTGCCCACTTAGTCCGTGTACGCCGTGACCAGACCCATAACCGCCGTATCCGGCTCCATAACCACCGTGTCCACCTCCATAGCCACCATACCTAGATCCGTAACCACCAAAGCCGCCTCTGTAACCGATAGGGCCAGGGCCGTATCCGTAGCTCCCGCTGTAGTAAGGTGCTGCGTAGCTCTCTGACTTCTTCAGATCATCTTCTCTGTGTTCGACAGCTAGGGCGCCAACTAGCAAGACCACAAGTAGCACGACCTAAACGAGGAATAAGAAGGACATAACGTAAGTTATTCTAGTCAAGACTAGCATGTATTAGAAGTTGTTGTATTAGGACTATTTAAACAGAGAATACGTACGTAATGCATTTCAACCCAGAGAAATGATACAGAAGACGACAAAAACGATCGGTTGAGTTCTGAAGTTTCTCTCTGTTCTAACGTCTTTATATACTCACGTCAGTTGACCAACAATCATTAACAAGATATAAATAGTGCGGGACGAAGAGGGCTTTATCTAATTATTTTTTTTTCCATATCAGAGAAAATAATTTTGTTTATCGCCTGTATTTCTAAAGAAAGAGAAAGCAGTTAACAATCACTTGAAATCACAGGCGATAACAGATAGAGGACGTCTTTACGTCGTTAAAAAAAAAAAAACTCATTTGTTTTCCCCACTCTCACTTTTCAAGCAGAAACTTCAAATGTTGTCACTGAACCATTACGTTGTTACGTTGTTGGGGAAACGAACGAGCGGTACTATCGTTTTCATTGTTGAAGTTCATCCTTATACGGGTTCTATGTTTACCGTTGTTCAAGTGGTTATCTTACAGCGGCATACATTAGATTACTTACTGGCACGGCCTTTTTCTGTTCCACTCACCAAGCAGTAATAAAGATATTACTGCATAACTGAACGAAATAAATACTGTGGTTAATAGGTATACTATATATATCTATATACACACAAATATATATATCTATATGAGTATCTAGAGAGTGTAGTGTTAATGGTTAAAATTTAACTATTTTTCACTTATGTGAAGTAGTTTTCTTCTCTATACGTTCATTAATATGTTATTCGTGAAATCTGTGTACTGAGATCAATAACTATCTATTCATTGTTGAAAAGCTCCATAGTGATTTATTTCATACTGTTGAAATGTATAATAGCATTTTATTCAGTACGTTATTTTGAAATATACAATAGTGTTTATTTAGCACTATTGAAATATAGAACATTGCTGTTGAAACGAATTTAAATATGTGCAAAAGCAAATCATTTGACAACCACAGCTGTCACAGTGGAACGGAATGTATCAGAACTACATTTTGATATTGTTTGGTGTTTTCGTAGGTAGTGTGGTGAAACCGAATATTGATCGTTTTCCGACGTAAGATATTCATACACACAAATCCTTAAGATGTGCTCAGATCGTGAATTTAGAATTACCAAGACGAGGATATCCCTTGTACTTAATGGCATTGAATAAC
Source organism: Limulus polyphemus (assembly GCF_000517525.1). NCBI lineage: Eukaryota > Metazoa > Arthropoda > Merostomata > Xiphosura > Limulidae > Limulus > Limulus polyphemus. The sequence goes on from NW_013671638.1 coordinate 22,458, forward strand.
AAAGGAATATGGATTAATATGGGGACCCAGAACTATTCCAAGAGAGACCTGCAACAAGTCGTACCTCAGCCGTGGAAAGAAAAATGCGCGTCTTGTAACAGGTGTGACTTCACGAACACAGATACCAGAGGAAAAAGTCATCCACATGCACTATTCAACAAAGTCATCCATGTGCTCTATTCAACAGTAATATATTCAACAAACATAATCAAGAACTATATAAATATACAATAGTTGAATGTTGTTTGTTTGATGAAGAAACTAAACTTATTGAATGGTTCAGTGAAATATCAAGGGTTACTGATGAAAGTCATTTAACTAAAATGTTCATGATTTTTATCTTGTTTTAATTCCACCATTTTAATCAATTTTATAGTCAGACTTATTTTAATGTCACCATTTGAATCACTTTTATAGTCAGACTTATCTTAATGTCATCATTTTAATCACTTTTATAGTCAGACATATCTTAATGCCACCATTTTAATCACTTTTATAGTCAGACTTATTTTAATATCACCATTTTAATCACTTTTATAGTCAGACTTATCTTAATGTCATCATTTTAATCACTTTTATAGTCAGACATATCTTAATGTCACCATTTTAATCACTTGTATAGTCAGACTTATTTTAATGTCACCATCTTAATCACTTTTATAGTCAGAATTATTTTAATGTCACCATTTGAATCACTTTTATAGTCAGACATATCTTAATGTCACCATTTTAATCACTTTTATAGTCAGGATTATCTTAATTTCATCATTCTAATGACTATTATAGTCTGACTTATCTTAACATCTTCATTTTAATAAATTTTACAGTCAAACTTATCTTAAGTTGTGTTGGTGTTTCCTTTCTACTTATCTCACTGTTATATATTTATTATCAAATCACACGTCCATCAAAACTCCTGAGATAAGATTGATGTATATAAGCTACAGTCCAGTGTTAAGAGCCCTGGCTTGGCCTGGTGGTTAGGGCTCTAAACTAGCAAACTCCAGTTACGGGTTTGTATCTCGTCACCGAATATGGAGCGTAATGATTTGACGGTCAATCCCACTATTCGTTGGCAAAAAAGTAGCCCAAGAGTTGGCGGTGGGTGACGTTGACTAACTGTCTTCCCTCTAGTCCATCACTTCTAAATTACGGACGGTTAGTGCAGATAGCCCTCGAGTAGCTTTGCGCAAAATTAAACAAACAAACAAAGAAATCAGTGCACTTTTGTAAATCTAATTAGCTACTATATATTTGTACTTATATTGACCGCTAGGTCGCTAATTAGACAGGTTTCTATCACCCGGTTTCGTATTCCCTATTTTTATATTTCTTCCATGTTGTCAGGTTAGAATTATTGAAGAAAACCCGTTTCCACAACGACAAGTGAAACTAATAAACTAAGACGTGTAGCAACGAGGAACCAGACTTCGACTTAAATAACTTTAGGTAGTTCGTATTATAAATGCCGTTCATTTTATTCGCATGGATACGTTCTTCGTAAAAACACACGCTGGACTGAAATCACCATAATAAATTTATAGCCTGTGACCACAAGCTTTCACCTACTGGCATTGATAAGCGAAATTAAAGAGTATCTAATAGTATAAAACTTTTTTTTTCAAACAGTTAACAAACATGTTAAATATGGATATATTGGTATGGGTAGTCGGACAGTGCCAGGTGGTTAGGGGGCGCTTGACTCGCCATCTGAGGGTCGCGGGTTCGAATTCCCATACTACCAAACATGCTCGCCCTTTCAGCCGTGGGGGCGTTATAATGTTTGCGATTGGTGGTGATGACTAGCTGCCTCCCCTCTAGTCTTTCACTGCTAAATTAGGGACGGCTAGCGCAGATAGCCCTCGTGTAGCTTTGCGCGAAATTCAGAACAAGACAAACCTATTGGTATGATTCTCGATATTTTCAACGACACGTCGCGTGACTGATGTGAAAATATGGCCAGGTCAGAGACCCCAAGGTTCAGGCATAGCCCTTTTCTACTTTAGAACGGCTTACAATAGGAAGGAAACAGCGGCACATTTACAGACTTACAACGCTAAAATTAAGAATTCGGGGTTTGATTCCCCGCCATCGACAGAGCAGATAGCTTAATGTGACGTTGCGCTGAAACAAATAAATAAACGAGAGAAGGGGGAGGGAACCAGTCAGCAGCACCAACTGCCTGCACAGCTAATCTTAACTGAATATTGGAATTGACTGTCACTTTTATAACAGCTGAAATTTCGGCCGTATTCAGTGCCTTATTACGGGCTCGAACCTCGTATATTTCTATTCGTTACCCGATATACGTTAATCAGTAGTTACAACTAGCCCTTATATCTTCCATGTTGGTATATAAAATGACGGTTTTACGTATTATTGATGTTTGCAGAATTTATTTTTAATCATAGCCGTATTTAATCCCGACCACATTTTTAAAATTCGAATAAAGCAGAATCTCTATCAATTACAGCATCTTATTCACTTTTAGCTAAAAACAAAAAAACTAACCGCTAATGAAAGTTTATCCTAAGTAGCATTAGGCTTAGCCAAGATATTGTTGATTAGTTTCATGTTTTTCCGTATTTATAACATTAGGCTTAGCCAAGATATTGTTGCTTAGTTTCATGTTTTTCCGTATTTATAGCATTAGGCTTAGCCAAGGTATTGTTGATTAGTTTCATGTTTTTTCGTATTTATTCTCCTTTGTTTGTTATTTTTGCGGATACTTAGCAAAAAAGAAATTGAATTTCGTGTACTGTTTTCAAACCTTAAGACAAGTAAGTTTGGAACAGTTACAATTATTTTATCACAAGTTTTGTTTGTTTGTTTGTAATTAAGCACAAAGTTACACAATTGGCTGTCTGTGCCCTGCTCACCACGGGTATGGAAACCCGGATTCTAGCGTTGTAAGTCCGCAGACATGCCGCTGTGCCACTGGGGGGGGGGGGGGCTTTATCACAAGTAACAGCTTTTACAGTAAGGAAAAATATTTTTAAAACAGATACAACGTTTCAATTTCTGATGCGATCATTCTCAAAGTACACAAGTTTTAACGGTAAAGAAGGTTTTAGCATTTAAATACCTGTTCTAAAAAATAATCTTCCTTACTGTAAAAGCTGTAACTCGTAATCAAATAATACTTAAACAGTAATTATACTGAAAACGAAACAAGAAAACTTACAAAGAATGGTCTAAAGATGTTTATAATTTTTATTAAGTTAGACCATAACTTGTTGAATTCAAATCGACTGATCCCAAACACTCAACAATACAACCAACTCAACAATATTCTCTTGAGTCGATATTGTTTTCTTTCTTCTTTTATTGCGTCAGTAGTTATTCAATAGTTTACGTTCATTGTTTTCAGTTCTGTTACTTCCTTGAGAAGTAGTTCACTCTCTGTTTGCCAGATATAGTTACTTTTGTTTTTAGGACCACCAGGTTTGTGCTGAAAATTTTTCATGTCAATTTCCTTCCTTGATTGTCGATAAAACGTGTGTATGTATATTTATATGGTTGTATACATTTTAAATATATGTAGACTTTACACCCGTAGGCCTCGTCTGATTAACGTCATAAACGTGCAAGGTACCAGTCCACACCGCCGCCCTTGTTTCGCACTTGTCAGACTCCGGAACGGGTTAACGCTCCCTGGTTCACAAGTGACATATAGCACGGGTGTGTGTATATCTATAAATACATCGGAAAAGTGGCACTAAAAGTCTTATTTTCGTACTGAGTACTTGATATAAATATAGAGTGTCTTATACCCAGGAACAGAGCGTAATTGTAAGTCCGAGGATATCCATCTCAATCAAATTCTGATAACAAAACCTATACCTACTGCACGTGTATACTTTCTCAGTAGATGAAAGAGAAATCAAAGTGTTTTTATCTAGTGGAAGTTCGGAAAACTGATTGGTTTTGGTTTCGCTATCTAATTTCTGGAATAGCTTGACACGAGTTCCATATAACGATAAACTATACACTGTACGTACAAAACATAAAACGTTGGGAATATTTCCGAAGGGATGGATTCGGAAAAAAATCTTATCATTTTCTGCCTAAGCTCGGGACGTGCCAGATCTGGCTAACGCACGCGTTGTGTGAGTACCTTAAAAGCTCTTTGACAAAATCCAAAAGAAAAAAAAAAATCAACCAAAGTATTAAATATTCTGGTCACTTCGCTTTCATCATTATCAACTGTCTCTCTTTTAATACATCTAAGTCCAGTTACCACTTCTGAGTTCATTTCCAACAGTTCCGAAAACAAAGTCAATCATGTAGTATTTCAACAGATTTCTGGAACATGCTATAGACATTCTTTGGTTGACTAAAGTAGTCGATATGTTGTTTTCTTTATTTTAAAAACTTTACTCAAGCAGATTATACCCATTGTGAAGCTTACGTCATAATTCAGCCAATGTTTGTAAACTACAGTGGAAACCCACGTGTGACATTGTGAAGCTTATCCACACGTGGGTTTCCACTGTAGTTTACAAACATTGGCTGAATTATGACGTAAGCTTCACAATGTCCACACGTGGGTTTCCACTGTAGTTTACAAACATTGGCTGAATTATAATTTAAGCTTCACAATGCTCACACGTGGGTTGCCACTGTAGTTTACAAACATTGGCTGAATTATGACGTAAGCTTCACAATGTTCACACTTGGGTTGCCACTGTAGTTTACAAACATTGGCTAAATTATGACGTAAGCTTCACAATGTTCACACTTGGGTTTCCACTGTAGTTTACAAACATTGGCTGAATTATGACGTAAGCTTCACAATGTCCACACGTGGGTTTCCACTGTAGTTTACAAATATTGACTGAATTATGACGTAAGCTTCACAGTGTCCACACGTGGGTTGCCACTGTAGTTTACAAACATTGGCTGAATTATAATTTAAGCTTCACAATGTTCACACGTGGGTTTCCACTGTAGTTTACAAACATTGGCTGAATTATAATTTAAGCTTCACAATGTTCACACGTGGGTTTCCACTGTAGTTTACAAACATTGGCTGAATTATGACGTAAGCTTCACAATGTTCACACGTGGGTTTCCACTGTAGTTTACAAACATTGGCTGAATTATACCTTAAGCTTCACAATGTCCACACTTGGGTTTTGTCTTATTTTTCGTCAATGCGCTGAAACTAGAACTATTAATTTTCCGCTCGCACAGTTTGAATGATTCGCATTTCGTAGATGTTTTCATCTTAGAAAGCGTTCTACAACCTCAGTTAATTTTCAGAAAAATATATAGTTAATATAAAATGTAAAAGGAAAGCTAAAAAATAACAGAATACATACATACACACATGTATATGTGAGTGCGTGTGTGTGTGTGTTTATGTGAAGCAGATACCACACAAAACAAACAGCAAGGATGTGGCCAGTACGACTCAAGATAAATCAAGATTTAACAGTAAACAGACTAGATGGTTGTGGCTAGTATGGCTCAAGATAAATCAAGCTTTAACAGTAAACAGACTGGAATGGTTGTGGCTAGTATGACTCAAGATAAATCAAGCTTTAACTAGTAAACAGACAGGAAGGTTGTGGCTAGTATGGCTCAAGATAGATCAAGCCTTGCTAGTAAACAGGCTAGAAGGTTGTGGCTAGTATGACTCAAGATAAATCAAGCTTTAACAGTAAACAGACTGGATGGTTGTGGCTAGTATGGCTCAAGATAAATCAAACCTTGCTAGTAAACAGACTGGAAGATTGTGGCTAGTATGACTCAAGATAAATCAAGCTTTAACAGTAAACAGATTGGATGGTTGTGGCTAGTATGGCTCAAGATAGATCAAGCCTTGCTAGTAAACGGACTGGAAGGTTGTGGCTAGTACGACTCAAGATAAATCAAGTATTAACAGTAAACATACTGGATGGTTGTGTCTAGTACGACTCAAGATAAATCAAACCTTGCTAGTAAACAGACTGGAAGGTTGTGGTTAGTATGGCTCAAGATAGATCAAACCTTGCTAGTAAACAGACTGGAAGGTTGTGTCTAGTATGGCTCAAGATAGATCAAACCTTGCTAGTAAACAGACTGGAAGGTTGTGTCTGGTATGGCTCAAGATAAATCAAACCTTGCTAGTAAACAGACTGGAAGGTTGTGTCTAGTATGGCTCAAGATAGATCAAACCTTGCTAGTAAACAGACTGGAAGGTTGTGTCTAGTATGGCTCAAGATAAATCAAGCCTTGCTAGTAAACAGACTGGAAAATTTGTGTATGTGTGTTTCAGAAGTTCGCGCAAAACTACGCAAAGGCTATCTGCGCATATCTATCCCTCATTTTGAACTGATAGACTTGAGTGATGCTGACTAGTCAATAGTACCCACTGCTAACATTTAGGCTACATTTAGGCCAAGTGTTAAAGCTTGAAGTTCAATCCCTGCGATAGCTACAACCCAGTTAAACCATGTTGTAGCTATTATGGTGACTCAGTGGTAAGCCTGAGGGCTTTCAGTGTTAAAGCTTGAAGTTCGATCCCTGCGATAGCCACAACCCAGTTAAACCATGTTGTAGCTATTATCTTCTTAACACAGAAGATAGCTCTACCTTGGCCCACATATATTTTAGACGGTAGGCTATTCTATTGTACTTTACCTCTAGTCCGCTTTGCCGTAACAACAACAACAATGAACAAAAAAAACACCTGTTACGTAAGGCTTCTCTTAACTTTCACAGTTTGCCATGTGCCCTACTTTTGTCTCTCATGCAGTACTAAAGTTTTCAATACCGGAACGTTTTACAGGGAACGAGTTTACCGTGAACAACAGGAGCTGATACCTTATCCAGACGTCTTATTTAACGGTTTCGTTTTCTCAGTATTGTGTTACGTCGAGCGTAAAATCGTTACGAAATTGCGACACACACACACACACACACACTCGCGCCAGAGAGGTATAAATAAACTGAAAAGAGAGTAAGTAATAAATGGGGGAATTTCATTTGAATTAATAGGCCTTCTCATTAACACTAACGACGTACAAGTTTGATAACAAATGTTAGTTATATTGTTTAGTGTTAAGTAAGGAGAAGAATGGTTAAAGAACAATAAAAACGAACATTTTTAAGTGTCTTGTTTTAACCTGTTGCATTTCGTTACTTTTGCAATACACGGTATCCACTGTAGAAGACCCGAAACAGATATTTACCGGTAGTTTATTCAAATAAGTCCCCCCCTCATAAATAAAGTAGACAAAACATTCTGGCCATATAACATATGATTGACTCTGCTTGGATCAACATGATTATCTGTGCTTGGGTCACACTTGATTATCTCTACTTGTGTCACACTTGATTATCTCACCTTGGATAAACTTGGTTATCTCTATTGTGTCACACTTGATTGTCTCTACTTGTGTCACACTTGGTTATCTCTATTGTGTCACACTTGATTGTCTCTACTTGTGTCACACTTGGTTATCTCTACTTGTGTCACACTTGATTGTCTCTACTTGTGTCACACTTGATTATCTCTACTTGTGTCACACTTGATTGTCTCTACTTGTGTCACACTTGATTATCTCTACTTGTGTCACACTTGATTATCTCTACTTGTGTCACACTTGATTGTCTCTACTTGTGTCACACTTGGTTATCTCTACTTGTGTCACACTTGATTGTCTCTACTTGTGTCACACTTGATTATCTCTACTTGTGTCACACTGGATTATCTCTACTTGCGTCACACTTGATTATCTCACCTTGGATAAACTTGGTTATCTCTATTGTGTCACACTTGATTATCTCACCTTGGATAAACTTGGTTATCTCTATTTTGTCACACTTGATTGTCTCTATTGTGTCACACTTGATTATCTCACCTTGGATAAACTTGGTTATCTCTATTTTGTCACACTTGATTGTCTCTATTGTGTCACACTTGATTGTCTCTACTTGCGTCACACTTGATTACCTCTACTTGTGTCACACTTGATTATCTCTACTTGTGTCACATTTGATTATCTCTATTGTGTCACACTTGTTTGTCTCTACTTGTGTCACACTTGATTATCTCTACTTGTGTCACACTTGATTATCTCTATTGTGTCACTTGATTATCTCTACTTGTGTCACACTTGATTATCTCTACTTGTGTCACACTTGATTATCTCTACTTGTGTCACACTTGATTATCTCTACTTGTGTCACACTTGATTATCTCTACTTGGATCTCTATTGTGTCACACTTGGTTATCTCTATTGTGTCACACTTGATTGTCTCACCTTGGGTCACACTTGATTATCTTATATTGGGTCAAACTTGATTACCTCTATTGTGTCACACTTGATTATCTCACTTTGGGTCGCACTTGATTATCTTATATTGGGTTATACTTGATTATCTCTACTTGGATCACACTTGGTTATCTCTATTGTGTCAAACTTGATTACCTCACCTTGGGTCAACTCAATTATCTCATCTTGTGTCACACTTGATTATCTCACCTTGGGCCACACTTGATACATATTTGTGATTATATCTTAAGAGAATTATCAAATATTAATTGGTATCTTAGAATATTTATACAATCTGTTTTGTTGTTGCTTTTATCACGAGTATTTTGTTTTGATTTAACGCTAAAGCTGCACTACGTTTGCCACGGGGATCGAATCCCGAATTCTAGCGTTATATACCCTAGAGTTTACGTCTCAGCCACTATGATTATTTTGAATCAGTAATTAACAGCTGATATTAAGTTAATTATTTGAAAACTGTCTACAATTTTCTATATTTGAGTAGTTTTAACAAGTACTGTTTAAATTTGTGAAATTCAATAAATCATAGAGGTATTTTTATATCAGAACAAAACTATAATTGATAATAGCACCATCGAGTGAACAAACCACACTAATAAATAATATTACAATGTATTCCGTTTGTTTTAACAGCAAGTCATATTGGGCTATCAGCTGTGTCCACCGCGGAGAATCGAGCCCCGTAATGTAGCGTTGTAAGTCGGTAAACTTACCGCTGTCTCACCGGGAAACCAAGAGTATCCTTCTTCGGGAAACATGCCCCAGTGGCACAGCGGTATGTCTGCGGACTTACAACGCTAAAAACCGGGTTTCGATACCCCTGGTGGGCAGAGCACAGATAGCCCAGAATGCAAATTATGGCACAGAACATGTTTCAACGCAAAGAATTAAAACAACGGGTCTTGGGTTTCGGGAAATGAAAAAAAAAAGAAAGTTTCGGTTTCCGGATGATGTAGATCTTTTGTTCACCGAAAGTTTAAAGAATGTAGAGCACGTGCAGACGCGATTCTCGTGAAGGGCTTCTAAGAACAACACGGAAAAATAAACCAGTTTTGGTTGAAGAATTATATTCTTGACAAGACTGACTAGTTAACTTCAACACTAGAACACGCAGCCACAGTCACGTTGATTTTTTCTTGTACACCAACCAGCTTTATGTTTTTCTTACGATTTATTGAAATCTCAAGCAATATTTTACCGCCAAAGTAATTTAAAAACTTCACAGGAACAACAACAATTACAATTGCAGAAAACAAACTTCCGAACTTTGTCCGGAAATTGTAGTTAACAACGTTTATTTGGTTCTCGCCTGTACAGAGGAATGAAGTTTTGTCATATACAGGACACAGGTAATGCAAACATCTGTTAATTTAATTTTACGTTTTGTTCATACATATTTAGTTGTCTATGAGCGGATAATAAAGAATAAAAATGACGTAAAATTGATAAAACAAAGTGTTCTGCATCAAACTATAGTATTTTTGATTATTCGTCGATTAAAGATTCCTCTAATTATTGTCGAGATGGAAATGTGTTTCGTAGCTTGGTTTTAGGAACTGACCAATTGGTGCATTATTTTCTTGAAACAGAAAAGCTCCGTTTGGAAATCAAATGTCACCAGAGGGCGAACCTGGACTGCAGTGAGGTTTAAGTAATCGTCTGCTGTATCTTTACCTTTCAATGAGATCATAGGATCTAAACTACAACACAAATGTGCCCATGCCTACCATCACACAGCATCCATCCTCCACAATATTTAACTCATGGCAAATACATTTTAAGTCGTAAATTTATTTTGGTTTTTACCACTCATATGCACATTCATTTGATGCAAAAAAGTGTAAAATATGATTCACCTGATTAGACAACAATCTTACATTGATATTGGCCCAATTTTTGTGTTTTTTGAAGCCGTTTTACTCGTGGTTTTGCACTTTTGGTGTTACTACAGGTTTTTCAATGGCGAATCTACCATGGAAACCCATCTTGTATAATTTACCTCGAGTTCTTTTGACAAGACATTATATGTTCAAAGCTAGCACTAAATTCTGTACACACTGTTGATACCGTAGTCTACACACTGTTGATACTGTAGTCTTCTGTTTTCGTCTCACTATTCGTGTTAATGCTCGTCTGTCAATTTGATTTTTCGAACACTATAATGTTTTTCTGGTTTGGTTTTTTATATCCAAACTGACATCACTTTTCACACTGTTCCTTGGAATACACTCATTATTTTAGATATCTGTGTTATTGACAATCCAGCTAGACTTCCACTTGTAATCCAGCTAGACTTCCACATACAATCGAGCTAGACTTCCACTTGTAATCCAGTTAGACTTCCACCTATAATCCAGCTAGACTTCCACTTGTAATCCAGCTAGACTTCCACATACAATCTAGCTAGACTACCATATACAATCCAGTTAGACTTCCACTTGTAATCCAGCTAGACTTCCACATACAATCTAGCTAGACTGCCATATACAATCCAGTTAGACTTCCACTTGTAATCCAGCTAAACTTCCACCTATAATACAGCTAGACTTCCACCTATAATACAGCTAGAGATCTGCATACAGTCCAGCTAGACTTCTGCATACAATCCAGCTAAACTTCCACCTATAATCCAGCTAGACTTGTGCATACAATCCAGCTAAAGTTCCACCTATAATCCAGCTAAAGTTCCACCTATAATACAGCTAGACTTCCACCTATAATACAGCTAGACTTCTGCATACAATCCAGCTAGAATTACACATACAAACCAACTAGATTTCCTCCTATAATCATGCTTCAATGACTTTTTTTTGGCTTGACATTTTTATAATTTTTTTTTTGGAAAAAACAACGAAAAAATCAAATGATATAAAGTGATTTAATGCACATTTAAATCGTTGTACAGTTTGTTTGTTAAGTTATGCGCAAAGCTACACAATGAACTTATCTGTGCTCTGCCCACTATGGGTATCGAAACCCGGTTTCTAGCTCGTCAGACAGAGTTAAAAACGTGAGGCATTTCCAGCACGTGTATATTATTCTTCAAAATCTTAAAGAGTTTCATTTAGTTGTTGATGCTGTGTTCAATTATTAAAACTGAATTACAACTAATACAAAACTAAGCATTATCACAATGTAATTATAGGTAACACAAAACTAAATATTATTACAGTGTTATTATAGGTAACACAAAACTAAATATTATCACAATGTAATTACAGGTCACACAAAACTAAGCATTATAACAATATAATTACAGGTAACACAAAACTAAGCATTATCACACTGTAATTACAGGTAATGCAAACTAAGCATTATTACAATGTTATTACAGGTAATGCAAAACTAAGCATTATCACAATGTAATTATAGGTAACACAAAACTAAATATTATTACAATGTAATTACAGGTCACATAAAACTAAGCATTATTAACAATAAAATTACAGGTCACACAAAACTAAGCATTATTACACTGTAATTACAGGTCACACAAACTAAGCATTATTACAATATAATTACAGGTCACACAAAACTAAACATTATTACACTGTAATTACAGATAGTACAAAAGTAAGCATTATTACAATGTTATTACAGGTAATGCAAAACTAAATTACAATGTTATTACAGGTAACACAAAACTAAATATTATTACAATGTTATTACAATATATTATGCGCATATATACTAATAATACACTTAAAAAATCGCTAAAGTTTCCGGTAAAATAATTCAAATATTTTAAAACAATAACTTTATTCTCTACTATCTACCTACCTGATCACATCAGAGGGGCTAGCGCCAAGATGGCTACAAAATTTCTCCAGCTTACCTGACTGATCTGTTGGTACGCGCTTTTGATATTCCGATAAATATATACATATTGTTTTTATAAATAGTAAACATATCATGCACATATTTAAATATCTTTTCAATCTAATTCCGCCCAACAGATGGGGCCACATATCGATGGATAGACACCAGACAGTTTCTAAAGTTAACATATGTAGTTTATACAGACATAACATAAAAAGTAAACAAAGAAAAGTATTAAAAATATTAATTTTAAAATGAAGTAGAGATCTTACAACAAAAGGTAACGAAACAAGGATTAAAACCACAATCACAAATTTATAAAATTGAATCCATACGTAGATTGGCACATTTATTCACTTATATGTAAGCCAAAGTAAAGATTTCAGGGATTTGGCTATACTGAAAGTTATAGATGTTGTGTCCATTCCAAGTACATATAAAAACTGAACAAATAAACAGGAAACAATAAAAATTTTAATAGAAGGTAGGGATCGTTGGTTATTTGTAGAATTGCTATAAGAAGTATCCAAAACGAAGTAAATGCTCTAATAAAAATACACAATAAATAAATTGATACTAGTTGGATAGATTTTATATTAATTTTCAATCCCTACTTTGGTTAGCATTGTGATCTATACAGTTAAACGAAGCAGTCTAAATTTTCCAACTAAAGTCAGGATTGAAAATCGTTTTAAAATCTATCCAACCAGTATCACTTTAATTGATTGTGTATTTTTTATTGCAGCATTTATTTTGTTTTGGATAATTCTTATAGCAATTCTGCAAATAACCAACGATCCCTATTTTATGTTAAAATGTTTTTCCTATATATAATATTATAAACAGCCTACAGCTTTTAAATAAACTGTGTTGTATAACTAAATAGGGAAATAAAATGAAAGGGAGGCTATACAACTTTTATAGAAATTGTATTGTATAACTAGGGAGGCAAATCAGAATCAGGACAGGAAGTCTATAGAAACAGCCTGCAGCTTTTAAAGAAACTGTATTGTATAATTAGAGAAGGAAATAATAATAGGACAGGAACGTTACAGGACCAGCCTACAGCTTTTTATACAAACTGTGTTGTATAACTATAGAGTGATATCAAAATCAGGACAGGAAAGCTACAGAAATAGTCTACAGCTTTTAAATATATCGTGTTGTAATTAGAGAGTGAAATTAGAATCAGGACAGGAAGGTTACAGAAACAGTCTACAGCTTTTAAATATATCGTGTCTTATAACTAGAGAGGGAAATTAGAATCAGAACAGGAAGGTTACAGAAACAGTCTAACGCTTTTAAATATATAGTGTTGTATAATTAGAGAGGGAAATTAGAATCAGGACAGGAAGGTTACCGAAACAGTCTACAGCTTTTAAATATATAGTGTTGTATAACTAGAGAGGGAAATTAGAATCAGGACCGGGAAGGTTACAGAAACAGTCTACAGCTTTTAAATATATCGTGTTTTAATTAGAGAGTGAAATTAGAATCAGGACAGGAAGGTTACAGAAACAGTCTACAGCTTTTAAATATATCGTGTTGTATAACTAGAGAGGGAAATGTGAATCAGGACAGGAAGACTACAGAAACATCCTAAATTTTGTAAAGAAACTGTTGTATAACTAAAGAAGGAAATTCAAGTCAGAAAATAAAGGTTGTAGAAACAGGTTACATCTTTCTACCAATCGGTGCTGTGCACCTATGAACGGTAATCTGTACTACAACAAGAAGGTTACAGAATCAGCTTTTATATTTCACAAAACTCCTGCATGATATCTAGAAAATCAAACAAGAACCACGATATCCCGGTTAGAGAAATATCCTTGACGTTCCTTGAATATTTCGTAATTAAGTAATTTTTTTCTTCAACTGGTTTATGAAGAACCCAACGTTTGCTGTTATATGGATCACTGTAATGTAGGTTTCTAGTGTTGTAAGTTCGAAGACATATCGCTGTGACACTGTCGGGGGGGGGGGGGCTCTGTGTGCGCTTATTAAATATACAGTTACACATTTCTTTAAATGGCTGGTTGTTTAAGGGCAAAGCCACATTAGGCTACCTGCTGTGTTCACCACGGGGAAATCGAACCATGGATCTTACCGTTTTAACTCCTTAAACTTACCGCTGTCCCATTTTGGGGGACATGTTTCTTTAAATTTTATATTGTATTATTTTTTTACTGAAGTAATTCAGTATGTAATGTTTTAAGCATGTATAAATCGGTTATGCCAGAAACATATAAAACATGGTGAAAAAAATAAAAGTCACCAAAAGTGGGTTTGATTTTAAAAAAAATATATATTTATTTACAGAAACAAAGAAAATGACAGCAAACAGAAATACAAATATTTATACCAACAGATTCAAGTGGGTTTTTTTTTTTACATGTTTTTAATAAATACGTATTATCAGGCTGAAGACTTTTAGATACGAGCTGTTGGTGAATAGGATGTGAAGCGTTACATATATAATATTTCCGGAAATACGTCACCAAATATGTCACAATGGCTTCTGTCTGAACGCACGTAGAAGGTATGGGAAGGGAATCATACACTGTTTTTATAATACAATAGATCATAATAGCTCAATTAAGAACAACATTATCACTTAAACAATTGAGAAAATATAAAATATTAGCACTTGGACACCGTTTCGTTCTTCTTTAGAGAGTAACTGATCAAATATGGTTGGTTTTGATTTACTGATAACAGGTCACATAGTAGAGTAACTGATCAAACATGGTTGGTTTTGATTTACTGATAAC
>NW_013671638.1:38333-39260 GCF_000517525.1 Limulus polyphemus
TGGTTGGTTTTGATTTACTGATAACGGGTCACATAGTAGTGTAACTGATCAAATATGGTTGGTTTTGATTTACTGATAACAGGTCACATAGTAGAGTAACTGATCAAATATGGTTGGTTTTGATTTACTGATAACAGGTCACATAGTTCATTAATTTTAGTCAAAATAAAACTAAACAGTGTATCGAGTACTAGTCGAACTATCTGTTTGAAATTCACTGCAGTTATTGGATAAGTGAATTAATTATTGTGTGAGAAATCATTTAAATTCTCTGCCTTACCTAAATGAGAGATTGGATAGAGATAGGGTAAGCCATGTACATAAATTCTAGAGGGCGCTGCTTCAAAATATGAAATATGGCCGTAACGCTGGAGAGGGCTATTGGCTGGGGCACTTTTATTGTCTGGGTAACGGCTATAGGCTGGGGTTTCCTGATAGGCTGGGGCACCTCTATTTGCTGGGTAACTGCTATAGGCTGGAGCTTGTTGATAGGCTAAGATACGGCTATAGGCTGGGGCACCTCTATTTGCTGGGTAACTGCTATAGGCTGGAGCTTGTTGATAGGCTAAGATACGGCTATAGGCTGGGGCAATTTTATATTTGTTGTCTGGGTAACGGCTATAGGCTGGGGCAATTTTATATTTGTTGTCTGGGTAACGGCTATCGGCTGGGGCAATTTTATATTTGTTGTCTGGGTAACGGCTATCGGCTGGGGCACTTTTATTGTCCTGGTAATGGCTATTGGCTGGGGCACTTTTATTGACTGGGACAATTTTATTGTCTGGGTAACGGCTATAGCTCGGGGCTTTTTGATAGTCTGGGACACGGCTATAGGCTGGGTTACGTCTATAGCCTGGAGTAATGGCTATAGGCTGGGACACGACTATAGGCTGGGGCATAGTTATAGGTTGGAGTAACGGCCATAAG
>NW_013671638.1:39281-40866 GCF_000517525.1 Limulus polyphemus
TCTATAGCCTGGATAATGGCTATAGGCTGGGACACGACTATAGGCTGGGGCATAGTTATAGGTTGAGTAACGGCCATAAGCTGGGGCACGGCCATAGACTGGGGCATGACCATTAACCTGGGCACGACCAATGGCTGGGTCACGATCATCGAACAGGTAACGACCATCGATTGGGGAATGACCATCGACCTGGGCATGACCATCGGCTGGGACACGATCATCTAATGGGTCACGACCTTCAACTGAGGCATGACCATCGACCTGGGCACGACCATCGGCTGGGGCACGATCATCGAACAGGTAACGACCATCGACTGACGCGTAACCATCAAATGGAGCACGATCATCGACTGTGGAATGACCATCGTCCTGGACATAACCATCAACTGGGGCATGACCATCGACTGGGCCACGATCATCGAACAGATAACGACCATCGACTGACGCATAACCATCAACTGGAGCAAGGTCATCGACTGTGGAATGACCATCATCCTGGGCATGACCATCAACTGGGGCAAGGTCATCGACTGGAACATGACCATCGGTCGGGGAGGTTAGAGTGTAGTTGGAAGCAGGATGATACCTATGGGCCCCAACTTCCTTAACAGATCCCTTTCTACTGTAGTTACTACTAAGTTGTCCCTGGCGATCGTAGCCAGAATCTTCACGAAGATCATGTCCACCTGTTTCTTTCTGTCCATAAGTCTTGTTGGCTTCCACATTGCTTTTTCCAGAGTCTTCACTGAAGCCTTCTTTACTACCGAAGTCACTCTTTTCTTTATCAACGTCGTGGAAAGATATAACCTTTTCGAAAATATAAGCCTTTTGTAAACGGATACCACGAGATCTGACAGAGATGTCCTTGCCTTTAAACTTGTCGCGAAATCCACCCTTGGAGCCAAAGGCTTCGGAATTCCTAAAAGCGGAATCTTTATGTAGACCAGAGGACTCGCCTTCTGAGCTGTCGTAATTAGCGCGATCGCGTAACGAAGAGTTGCCTTTAGCATCAAAAAGCTTACTCAAACGAGAGAAATCTTCAAATCGAGCAGCAGAATCTTTGTCGTCGTAGATGGACGTACTATCCTGTTCTTCACTAGCCAGCACCAGAGCAGCGAAAAAATTAAGAAAGGCAACCTTAAAAAAAAATAATAATAGTAAATCAGGAATGTAATATAATATTTCTTTTCAACTACAGTTATAGTACTTTTAGTTTAAAAACAAACAGATAAACTCGTAGATAATATCAATTTCCCTATAGGAATATAATGCCTAGACCATTATGGAAATTGCAAAGAAAGAAAGAAAAAAAAAGATTGTTTGTTTGTTTTGGAATTTCGCGCAAAGCTACACGAGGGCTATCTGCGCTAGCCGTCCCTAATTTAGTAGTGTAAGACCAGAGGGAAGGCAGCTAGTCATCACCACCCACCGCCAACTCTTGGGCTACTCTTTTATCAACGAATAGTGGGATTGACCGTCACATTATAACGCCCCCACGGCTGAAAGGGCGAGCATGTTTGGTGGGATGCGGATTCGTACCCGCGACCATCAGATTGTGAGTCGAGCGCCTTATCCACCTGGCCAT
>NW_013671638.1:41866-46753 GCF_000517525.1 Limulus polyphemus
CTACTCTTTACCACGAATAGTGGGATTGACCGTCACATTATACGCCCCACGGCTGAAAGGGCGAGCATGTTTGGTGGACGGGGATTCGAACCTGCGACCCTCAGATTGCGAGTCGAGTGCCTTAACCACCTGGCCATGCCGGGCTATAAGAACTGCTCCTGCTTTATGTCTAGTTTAGAGACGACGTTTTGGACATTGTGCTGAGTTTCAGAAAGGGTGCTCCAGCCTTCTGTCTAGTTTTGGAGACGGCGTTTTGGACATTGTGCTGAGTTTCAGAAAGGCTGCTTCAGCCTTCTGTCTAGTTTTGGAGACGACGTTTTGGACATTGTGCCGAGTTTCAGAAAGGCTGCTTCAGTCTTCTGTCTAGTTTTGGAGACGACATACTGGGCATAATGCTGAGACGGATACCTCGGCAACTCACACCCAAAAAATGTCCGGAATAGTATTTAACTTGTGCGTTTTTATGAAAGTGGAAGGCTAGAATCCGAATTCCGTCTAATTATTTTTTTCGTAGATTTTTTTTTGTATAAAAATGTTTACAAAACTTATTTTCTATGACAAACAAAATAGCTCAAAAAAGTTTATAATTATATTATTTCAAATACTCAAGAAGTTTTATATAAATATTTCTAAAGTCAAAGAAATAAGTAATTCGACAGAGGTAGGGTTCCAACACTCAATTTGCACGTCCAAACAACCAGTTTTGATAGTTGGATTACTTGTAAACTGGGCATGTATGTTTTTTTATAAGCTTAATGTGAAATCTCCCGATTTTAGGGCTCGATTTCTTCCACAAAAACGACATAATGAGAGAATGGTTTTCGTATTCGGATTCATGGAAGAAAAAAAGCACCGGTGAAATATTATTCCGGGCATATTTTGGGCGTGACAGTTGCCAAAATATTCGTGTGAATTTCATAAAGGTTATCTTACCTTCTGTCTAGTTTTGGAGACGCCGTTTCGTCCTCCGCTGGGTTTCTTATTTGTTGATCCGGCCTTTTGTCTTGTTTGGAGAAACCGTTTCGTACTCTGCTGAGCTTCTTAATCGCTGACCTGGCCTTTTGTTTAGTTTTGGAGAAGCCGTTTCGTCCTCCGCTGAGTTTCTTATTTGTTGATCCGGCCTTTTGTCTTGTTTGGAGACACCGTTTCGTACACTTCTGAGATTCTTAATCGCTGATCTGGCCTTTTGTTTAGTTTTGGAGACGCCGTTTCGTCCTCCGCTGAATTTCTTATTTGTTGATCCGGCCTTTTGTCTTGTTTGGAGACACCGTTTCGTACTCTACTGAGTTTTTTTATTTGTTGATCAGGGACTTTTGTCTAGTTTTGGAGACGATGTTTCGTACTCTGCTGAGTTCATTAACTGCTTATCTAGCCTTTTGTCTGGTTTTAAAGATGACGTTTCGGACTCTGTGTGCTGAGTTCCATAAAGACTACTCCTGCCTTCTGTCTGATATTGAAGACTACGTTTCAGACTCCGAGTTGAAACGTCGTCTTCAATATCAGACAGAGGGCAGGAGCAGTCTTTATGAAACTGTGTGATAACTTTTACGTCGTGGATTTCGCCTTTGTCATTTACGATTCAGTATCAGTATACTCAGTCGAAACGTTATGATTTCACTTTGTTTCGTGAGTAACCTGAAGAAGTTTCGCATTATACCCACCTGAAACTTCACATATTCAGTGTGCCTTGGTAGCTGGAACCACACTCACCTGAAGCTTCATGGTTGGACGTTGCCTTGGTAACCTGGATTAAAATGCTGTTAACCTGAGAAATCTTCCTTTTATATGCCTAAGCCTGTTCAATACGAAAGTAGAACATCGGGAGGAGAAAAAAAAGTACAAAAGTGAAAGTGAATTGTCTGACCTTTTCTTGCTGAGACTGGTTTAATTACACTAAAACTCCACCGCCCTTAACGTTCACAAGGTATTTATTATTCGGGACACCACTCGGAGCAGGCCACACCGTTGGTATCATTTATTGATGATATATTTTTCTCTACGAGGTGTGTTCTTGTTGGGTTTCCTCACACGGTTTTGTTTTCTATTCTTCGTTAATGTTTTTCTAATAATAAATTGAATGAGAGAAATAGCGTCTTGATTTTTATCAAGTATAAAAAAAAAAAAGATATTGTTTGTCCGTTTCTCAATTTCGGGGAGAAAAAAAAGAAGATAAACAAAAGAGTTATCTGCATCTAACTGGGGGAAGGTAGCGAATCAACAGCACCCACCGCCAACTTTTTGGCTACTTTTGTCTAAGCTGGATTTGTCCGCCACTTTTACAGTACATAAACAACCAAAACGTGTGAACACGCCTTTTGTGGTAAAGGGTCGCGAACCTTGAATTTTCGGACTCACAGTCTCGAGCCCATTAATCACGACGAGGTCCAGTGTGAAAATTAAATGAATAAATAACAGACACGTACACAGAAATATAAATAAAACTGAACGTTTCAATTTTCAATAAACTACGAATGAAAGAAACTCAGTCAACAAAACTTAGTTTTTTTATGAGTTATGTTCATACACAAACGTGCTCGTCGATATGAGGAGAAAAGAAGTCAGACGAACGTCGATAATCGTCCGTAGGATTGACGTTTCTGAAACGGAATTTACAATTTGAAATCGACGCTTAAATGTAAATAACAAGAATCGACTTACCTATTGTCTTCATTCCGTGATTAACAAATAAAGAAAAAAAAAGTTGTCACTGTGAATTATGATCTAAATTTAGCAAGTTTATAACGGATTGTGTAGCTATCGATATAGTTCCGACATTATACACGTGTGGCTAAAAATCACGTGAGAGCTGCTATAATAGCCCCGCCCTATTAGCATACGTCATAGGCTATGATTATCATTTATACAGAATCAGTTACCTATCATTTATACAGAATCAGTTACCTATCATTTATACAGAATCAGTTACCTATCATTTACACAGAATCAGTTGTCTATCATTTATACAAAATCAGTTACCCATCCTTTATACAGAATCAGTTACCTATCATTTATACAGAATCAGTTGTCTATCATTTATACAGAATCAGTTGTCTATCATTTATACAGAATCAGTTGTCTATCATTTACACAGAATCAGTTACCTATCATTTATACAGAATCAGTTGTCTATCATTTACACAGAATCAGTTGTCTATCATTTATACAGAATCAGTTACCCATCCTATATACAGAATCAGTTATCTATCATTTATACAGAATCAGTTACCCATCCTTTATACAGAATAAGTTTTCTATCATTTATACAGAATCAGTTACCTGTCGTTTATACAGAATCAGTTACCTGTCATTTATACAGAATCAGTTACCTACCTCACACGTGCAGTACTATTCTGTATGTTACTAGTATTTTCAAGAAAAGCAAACCAATCACGAATGTTAACATATTTCCAGCTTATACGTTGTTCCACGTGATATACACGTAGAGAGAGAAGCGTGTAAGAGATAAGAAACGTAAACTTACTTCAAAAATATTTTCCATAGACTCTAAAAACCTTCTCGATTGAACACGTGACACTATTAACAAAGTTCCAACCCTACAGTAATCCTAAAGCACATAGTTACCCTAACAATCGTATTATAAAACATCCCTACTGTAACTAGTAACGTTTGTTTGTTTGTAATTAAGCACAAAGCTACACAATGGGCCATCTGTGCTCTGCCCACCACGGGTATCGAAACCAGGATTCTAGCGTTGTAAGTCCGCAGACTAGTAACGAACAAAATATATTGTTTCCAATTCATATTTCTCGTCGTACTAGGTTATAATCAAATAGCATACATATTGTTGATGCTTTATATATTTGCCTTATATTTAAACCGAAATACTATTAAGTGTTAGTGTTACATTTTGTATTGACTTTTGTCGACTATCATGTCCAGCGTAATTCATTGAATTCTGGTCTGAAACAAAATGATTAGCAGTCTAATACGTTGTTATTCGTTTCTTTCTCCAGCTGCCTGAAGCACACGAACAGCCTTGGCTACTGACATTTGTGTTCGTAATTTCTCATCTGTTACAAGTCGTTGCTTACCACGGCTAGGATATGATTTTTTGCAGGTCTCTTTCTGGATGGTTCAGGTGCCCCAAACTGATACACATTTATTTTTCTTACAATGCTATCAAGTACAAGGGTTAGCCTTAATATAGAAATTCCGAATCCCTGATCTGAACGCATCTCTGTGATCTGAATGTATGAATATTTTGTTTCGGAAAGAGGTGGGGATGTTACATATTCTTCCCTAAAGCGATCAATTTTGGGTTGCATCACACTATCTACGTAACCCCAAACAATGTCAAAATTTAGTTCTGATACAAGCCGTTCTGAATGAAAGTCGTAACTACAGAGATGTTTTTCATAACCTTATCAATGATTCAAAATCTTCAAAATCCCTTTTCTACTTCAAAATTTTGCTGAAAGTCTTTAGAACTCCACTCATTCGAAATCCTTCACTACTTCAACATCTTCAAAACCTCATAGTTTGAAGACAATTTCAAACACCTTCAGTATTTTATGGCCTTAGTGAAAACCCTTTTAAATCTAAATACCACTACAATATCCTTAGAAAAACTTCCAAAATTTGTTGTCTGGAGTAAATCGTTTCTAGTTTTGTAAAATTCTATAACAAAGACTCCGTTGTATTTTAATACACTAACTCACAGAGCCTCGTTGGTGATCAGAAACTTGTGACTGATTAAAAACTAAAGAAGAATAATTGTATAATTCTTAAACACTTTATCAATAGCTTCTGGATAAAACAAACTATCAATAGCTTCTGGATAAAACAAGCTATCAATAGCTTCTGGATAAAACTAGCTATCAATAGCTTCTGGATAAAACAAGCTATCAATAGTTTCTGGATAAAACA